>NC_056732.1:575731244-575908744 GCF_019279795.1 Protopterus annectens
TATTTGTTCGTTGAATGTTAAAACTGAAGTTCGACATTTATTATTTGTTCGTTGAATGTTAAAACTGAAGTTCGTTTATTTGGATAATAAATTTACATCGTACCCAGTTGGTGGCTTTTTGCTTTGGTTTTATATCCAGTTTGTTTCGTCTTTTTTTGGAGTATATAAACTGCAGTTAGATTGCACTATTAGCTGTAAAGTTAACAGAATAGCTTCAAATTGAATTTCTGAGGATCTAGTCTTTCTCTTTTATTCTGGTTCTGAAAAATATCTCCCTTTCCGCCCAGACCAGTTACATCTGCAAATAGGCAAGAGAGTCCTCCTTGCTCAGCTTGAATACAGGTTCCCCATCATAGCCATAGCCTCTAAAAAAGCTCACCTATACCTTTATTGAATTATCACTTGTAACATTGAAAGCAAAACCTACTAATTAATTTCCATTTCCCGCCCTCAGGAGCACCACTGCACAACTTTCTCGAAAGCCAAATGACTAACAGTCTCATGCAAAGCTGAGCTACTTCTAGGGACTTTTCTTTTTTTTAAACTACTTCAACCAGATGCCTTAACACCTCTTGTAGCCAAACTACATAATAAAATTGCTACCTACAACCTCTTCTAATTACGTCCCTCACACCAGACACCCCAAGCCAAACTGCATTTTACCAACCGCTTCTTCTCCATTCTTGAATCTAAACTCTGTCAATCCCACTCACCCTCAACTACAAGAAGTTACCTCTTTCCCTACTTTCAGAGCATAACCCAAAAGATACCTCCATCAAAAATCTGACAGCAAGTGCTTTTCCACTGGACACATCACATAACTCTCTCCTCATATGCATCACTTCTGCTTTGGCCCTCTATTCTGAGCTGATGTTTCTCTCTCATACTTACTACTAAAATTAATTCACATTTGTTTTTCCACTCTGTTAATAACATTTGCACAGTTTCAGTTGTCAACGGCATTTTCTACCTTCTGTGATGACAACGTTTGTGAATTTGTTGTTTTACTTTTTGTGAAATTTCTTCACCCAGGCTGTGCCTGCAAATGGTCTTTTGTGATCAGTGTACTACCCTAGTAAACAAACTGAGTAAATAAATAAATACATAAATAAAGTCACAATTCCTGGTAATACTTTCCCTTTCAATTTTTTTATGTAATAGTATTTCAAAACGTACAGTCTTGTAAGTAAACGTAGCAGAACAGTAGATGTTCAAATGATCACTGCCTAGGATATAACAGCCAGCCAGCTTCCAAAGCTTCAAGGCACTTTCCATGTGCCCAAACCATCAGTCAGCTCAAGCTAAGCTAACTAAAAAGTCAGGTTTGGGCACCAAGCCCTTCATAGCTTTCATGCCAATCAACAGAAGGAAGCTAAGCCCCGAGAGCACATTGCTAGGAAAAGAAAAAATACAGGTCCACACTCTTGGCATAAAAAAACACACAGAAAAAAGGGGATGAAGGGAGGGAGCTACTATTTCAGCAGTGATCACTCAAACATCTATTGTTATGGCAAGTTTACTTGCATATCTGTACTAGGTTTGTCACGTGGATCACAGCTGCAGTAGCCTTAGCTATAAGGACAGATTACCATTGCTTAAAATAACTGGGAGGTAGAAGAGAAAGGGTCCATTAGCACCTGGGGAATGGTCCTAGCAAAGCCTGTCCAACTGGAAAATGTATTAAAAACTGGTTTTATTTTAAGCCTTGTAGGCTCTGTACTTTTATTTTATTTTTATTTACCTGCTTTATTGTACCGTTCCGAGTCGTGTTGTTTATTTTTTACTACATAAATAAATAAATTTGACCTGGTCCTGCTCATCTTGTCTACCAAGGCAATTTTGATCTGAGGGAATGTAACATGCTTGCAAACTAAGACTGTGCTGTAAAAGCTATCTCCTATGCTAACATGGCTAGTCTGCATAAGGGGGCTCCCCCTTGTTTATGTACCACATCACTGTGGTGTTGTCTGTAAACACAAAGGGGTCCCAGGGACCACAGATGATTCACAGAGATGAGAACATTTATAAGAGCAAGCATTTGTTTATGTTTATGTGATTTGGCCAGTGGTTTTTTTTTGTCCCAAAGACCCTGCCCATTTATACTCATTGACACTACTTCCCAAGCAAAGTCTGGAATGTCCGTTGAGAATGACTGCTTTGGAGAATGAGAGGAGAATAGGACATACTGATTCTGAGAGATTTCATATATCTACCAACTGATTTCCCTTTTCACAAATCCCAGAATTGGGATTTGAAAAAACAATGGGTGTTGATGCTGGGACCAGAGAGATTTCAGATACTATTGTATCTTTCTCATATAGAATCTTGCAAGAGGTATCATGGGAATTATGGAAGTCATGAGACCAAGAATTCCAAGGTATTCCCTCATTGAGACTGAAGTCTGAATGAAAATCTCTTAGGATAGATCTAAATATAGATCTGTTTTTTGTTTTCAGAAAAGCTCTTTGTACTGAGGTGTCTAGGACGTACCACAGAAACACAATTTTATTTTTATTTATTTAACATTTGTTAACCGGGAAAGTCCGACTAGGACAGAGCCTATTTTCAGCGGAGGACCGGGGAGAAATGCTCCAGATGCATGTCTCCAATAAGATGAATCAGAAAAGACTTCTGAATGTTCTCTTGGAATTCCGTCCTGTGTAGGACATCTCTTAGCCAAAAGAGAGATTCCTGACACTTTGAAAAAGACTGCAAAGAGAAGCAAGTTGTCTAAGTACAGAAAAAATGTAGATATCCTATAGATTGCAGTGGGCTATCACAGGTGCTAGACACTTTGCGAATATTCTTGCAGCAGTATATAGCCTGAAGGGTAAGACAGAGAACTGCTAATGTGATCCTAAAACAGCTAAAAATCTGGATAAATAAGAATTTACTGACATGCATCTTTTAAATCTAAGTGAGCAAGAAGGGGTAACAGGTTGTGAAAGGAAAGCATTCTGAACGTGAGCGCTATCACAAACTGGTTCAGGAAATAAAGATTATAAAACTCTACCTTTAAGACCCTGCTTCATTCCATCTCAAAACCCTCTGAGAATGTTCCTGCTCTCATCCCACATGACTCGCCTCTTTTTTCCCCATTTCTCACACTCCTTTACTTCTCTCTTCTCTTCATCATACTGAGCTTCTCTGACTACTACCATCTTCACTTTTCTCATTTACTCCTGCTCTTGCTCTACTTTTTTTTCTTATTGTCCCACCCTTCTTACATTCAACTATTGATACCTTATCCCCCTATCCTACTTTAACTCTGCTAAGATTTCATGTAAAACTGTAATGTCAACCCTGTGTTATTTCACATTGTAACAAATCTAACAGGAATATGCACCAATGGATTTTTCTTACTTTAACTGACTTATTTATGTGTGTGTGTAATTTTACCTTTTGCTTTTTTGAGTGTATTTTCACTGCAATCGTGGATTTTTTGTCATGTTGTGTAATACCATCATTCTTCAATAGTATTACGTAAATGTAAATGCATTATCTTCATATTATATTGATGTTCATGGAGCTTTTCTCCCAGGGACTCCACTGAAAACAGGCTCTTCTTGGCCCAATGGACTATCCCGGTAAACAAACTGTAAAATAAAAAATAAAAATACAAAAGATCTACAACTGGTCTCTAAGAATTTTCTTTCATTCTTTGGCAACAAAAACATTCTTGAGTAAAATCCTTCTCTTAACATCTATTACCCCCAGAGACAGCATATGGTGTGAAGAGAAGAGTTGAGTTTGACAAATGGGAAGTAATCCATTGGAAAGGAGGAATTTCCACCCACTGCCAACTGCCATATGTATCCCAGGTTGATCACATCAAGGACCTATTTGTCAGAAACAACTTGTTGCCAAGGACAGAAATGGAAATTCAGACTTTCTGGAAGGGATAAGGGACTGTCAGGGTGTGTGTGTGTGTGTGTGTGTGTGTGGGGCACAAGATCCCTCATACAGTCATTCAGACTTATTTGACTGTCCTTTGTTCTGGAGGTGCCTGCTATCTTTTTAGAATCTTGCGCTATTGTTTTTTAAACATCCGCTTACCAACATTTTGCTGATACTGTTTATTTATTTCATTTTTTTTTTGTCAAAGTTAGACAAGGGAGCAGAGAATCCCTTGGAAAACACAGATAAGGAGAGCCAAAATGTGAGACATTCTCCGAATCAGCTTACCTCTCGCATCCAACTTTTTGATAACCTCTGCAACAGAGGGTCCAAAGCATAAATCTCATTCCAAGGAAGAATTAAAAATTTAATTTTGACACCTTCATGGGTGTTCTGAAAATGTGGCAAGGCAGACCTTAAAACAGTTCAAGTGGCAGCAGTCCTGGAAGTAGTATCTATAGAGTCAGAAAAATGAATAAATGAGTAGCGACTTAAGAAATTAAAGAAAGTAAACTACACAATGAAGATTTTTCCTAACGAGAAGAAAATGATGCCAAAACATTTCTCAAGCTTTCAAAATTAATCAGGATAAACCAACATATGACCCTTACAGTTTAGAATTCTCAAAATCAAAGTTGCAGAAGCATACACATTTTCCCCAAAACTTATCAAAAGCTTTCCCATCCTTATCAGAAGCAGAAGGAAATGAATGAACTAAATATGTTCGGCAGCAGCTGGATTTACTAAAGCTACAGCTGCTGGGTCAGGTCTGGGATTGGTGTTTAAAAACTTGAAACAGTAAAGAACTTTATACAGTCTATTTGCTTTCTTAAATGCAGCAAGCTGACCATCAGGGAAACTACAGGCTATGACAAAAATTATCCAAGGCTGACAGAACTGGAGGAATAGGAAAATGTTCTGGAAATTCTAGCTGTTAACAAATCATAGTATTTCTTAGGGTCTGAGAAACCTCAGTATTCCCTCACTAAAAACATTAGTTCATTCTGGGAATAGTCTCAGAGAAAAAGAATCCCTCACAGGGAGAATCAGATACTACACACTCCTCAGAATCTGATTCAGAAGCCTGAGGAGAAAAAACGGCATATGTTCCTTCACAATCCCCTATAGATTTAATTTCTTGAAACTCTTCAGAAAAAGAGGAACCCATTTTTATTTTATCAAACACTACCATATAAGAAGGGTCAAGAACCTGCACAACACATTGAGCCAAGCCCAATAAATTACTTGAGCAATTAACATGAGAAGATAAATGCTTTTTTTTCTTTTCTTGATACGAAGTTGTGGAAAAAATGGATCCAATATTGGCAACAAAAGCTTCCCCAGCAATGTACACCTTCCCTGCCCCTTCTCCCATGACTGACAAGAGTGGCTCTTCCTTACTCATTGAGAGGTCACCCACCTGCTACTGAGGCAAATCACTGAACTGCTATGGGGGTACAGGCTACTTAGAATTTTTTTTCTTTTTGTGACTGAAAAAAAGGTCTGACCAGTGGACTGGTAGTTTGTTCCATGGTCAAACCCAAAATGGAGTTAATTTCCCAGGGATGTTTAGCTGCAGCAGTCAAAAAACGGGGATGTAGCAAAAAGAAAAAAAAACTTTTCCCAGAGAAATACAGCAAAAACTGTGTTTATGCACAGAAAAGTAGTTTTAAACAACTTTTAACACCTTTTACCACAAAACTAAAAATGAGTACTCCCATTTAAAAGTATATAAAAGTCATGAGACAGTGACGAAAATATTTTTTTCTAACTTAAAAGTACTGTTTTTTTCACAAAAAGTAAGCTTTAACAAGTAAAAAGGAAATGTGGAATTTTTTTCCCTGAAGGGAACTTATCTGCCAAGCAAAGGAACAGTGTTAGATGACTGTCAATCATTTAAAGCCTGCAGAGGAGTAGTGTTCTTAGCACTGGGAAAGCTCTGAAGGGCTTGGCACCAAACCTGACTTTCTGGTCAGAAAAGCTCAAGCTGACTAATGGTTTGAAAATGCGGAAGATGCCCTGACACCTTGGAAGCTGGCCAGCTGTTATATCCTATGCAGAATATAACCTGTATACGTAAGGTTACTGCAGCAGTGATCCATATAAAGAATTTGAAGACTGTCATCAGTTTCAGGAACAAAGAAATAATGGCCTTTATTCTTAAGCTGTAAAATAAAAATTTATGATTGTATACATTACATGGTATCCTGCTCTTTGACATAGTAAAAATGTGAATGTTTGTTTTGAACTGAATCAAAAGACATCTACATTAGAAAGGCTGTGAAATTATAATAAAAAGTAACAACTCAAAAGCCAAAACATGAGTTGTGTTTTCACTGCATTTCTAAAAATACAATAAACAGCTTCAGTTCCTCTTGCAAATGTACTATTCCCCATGGAATGTGCCCCTTCCAAGAGTGTACATAACCTTTGAAAGTGAAGTCATAAAATGACAAACTGTGGCAGTGAACACCTCTACACGTACGGATGCAATGTCTGCCTATACAAAGCTGCCTCTGAGTCCCCCTGTTCTTTGTCAGATATGCTTCCCCCAACAAGTATTATGTTATCATTTAGTGCTGATCCTATAACTATCTTCTGATTTCATACTATGCCTGCCTCGAAAAAAATGGTTCCCACCAATTCTGCTCATTTGGTTGTCCCAAAATCACTTAAATGTAAAACATAACAGCTACAGTAACATATTTCTTCCTGCTGCTCTTACTCCTTATACCCTGCCTCCAGCACACACATGCATGCACACACACTCATACACTCTGCTGGGATTTCATGGACACAGGTCATAAAGCATGCAATAGGAACTCTATAATACATGAACAAATTAGGATACAAAACTCATGTCAAAAACTACACTACTGTCATAGCTACAAAGCATTTTGAAACCAGACTGCTATTTTGGATGCAGGCCTTTAAGGAGAATAACAATAATCATACCGGATATTATATCCATAAATAGAAGAAAGTATTCTAAAAACTAAGCCAATGAGGGAATGGAGAAAGGAGAGTCGGCCTACAATGATGACTGCAATTATAGGCAAGTGAGGGCTGGAATTTATTGGAGAAAACTGGCAAAGGAACCAAGGTATTGGGAGCAAATAACTAGAGAGGGATAGGCAGCAGAACGGCAAGAGGCCAATAATTTATTTGGACTGCAGGTTAAATATTGCCTTCCCAATCAAGGATTGATATCAGAGTATAGGCAAAGGGAAAGAAATAGGGGGTTCCTAAACAAAAGACCAGCAGTGGTAGAGTTTTTTAGTAGAATCTAGAAAGGAAGCTGCAATTAAAAAAGTAATAATTAGTACATTATATAAAATATTGCATGATAAGTATACGAATCAATCACAGGAGGTTAGAAAGGATTGGGAAGACAGACTGGATAAGCAATTCACAAAAAACAATGGGAGGATAGATGTATGTTTTCCAAATATGCAACAAAATCTAGAAGATTTAGGATTTTTGCCTGGAAATGTTTGCACAGATATTTTTATACCCCAAGTAGACTCCACAGAATTTTTCATGGGTAGACAGCAAATGTTGGAGGTGTGAAGGGGAAGAAATAGGTACTTAGGAACATATTTTGTGGGAGTGCAGTGAGTTGGCGGACTTTAAGGATTCCCTGTGGGATGCACTGTCAGAGATACTGGGTAGGCAGACTGGTGTGATGAGGGAGATAATTTTTCTGAGCTGTGACACAGAGTCGCAATTTCCTAGACATGGTAAGGCCTTTCTATGTCTAAATATGGTGGCTGCCAAAAAAGCAATTACTAGAAAATGGAAATCAAAATCTAAACCAACTATATTAGAAGTAGTGAATATAGTAACAGAGATAAAACAACTGGAACTGAAATCTTTAGAAAAGGGTAGGAACAAACTACATAGGAAAAATGGCAATTGTGGGAACAGTACATATAGGGGAGGAATGAGGTTTAAAAGAAGACAGGACTTAAGCTATGTAATGTTTGACTAAAGATGATTTGGTAGATTATATATGATGTATAATGTCTGCAACTGGGAGCATGTCAGTATGGTTTGTGATGTAAAATGCTTGCAACTAGGACTGTGTTGATGTGGTTTGTCATAAATGTATGATTGCTTATGTCGTAAGTGATGGTTTAATAAAGATGTTTCTTGTTTTTAAAAAAAGAGAGCAGGAACTGAATAATTTATGTAATGTTGCTTAGGTTATATGATATATAGCAATATATGTGAAGTATACTGTTTGTTAATATGTTAATACAGTTTATTTACTTTTGTGTAAATGTAAATTTGCTTATGTCACAAGTGATAATTCAATAAAGTTGTGTTTAAAAAAAAGCATTTTGAAACCAGAGGCTGAAGGTATGCAATACCCAGAGAGCTTAATGTCATTATGCCAATTTACATCCAAAGAATATAGTCAGTCCTCGTGAATTCTACAGGGGGTGTGCAGACCTTAGGGCAACCCTAAGAAAAATATTTGTACTTGAATACAAAAATGTGTTTCACTCAAGCCTGCAATGTACTATTGATTAGGCACGAAATATTTCATAAAGAAATAGGTCAGCAGTGCTTTTAAATATGATGGCCTACATCAATTCTTTTCTTTTTTTTTTTTGAAATAAATTTTATTGAAAGCATTTCGTAAAGATACAATTATTAACAAAAACTATTCATATTTTATGATGGAATAGATAAAAACAAAAACATTGATATAAGAGATGAAAATTAAGAAAATAAACTATACACACAGATGTTCACTTTGCGATAGACAAAATAAGTTAAAACAAGTGAACAAAAACTGATTCATATATTTCTGTTATTAATTTTCTAATAATTCAATTATATTCTTCCATGGATTATATACGGCTGTATTCCTAGAAGCTCTAGCTTTGATTGTCATTGATTCTAGTCTGGATACTTCCAGTAGAAGATCTTTAAAGTTTTGAAAAGAGGGAATACATGATGATTTCCAATTTCTTGTAACTTCTTTCCTGGCTATGGATAGTACAGACCAAAGAAGCATATATTTACTAAGCTTTACACAAGGTGGGACTGGGGTATTAAATAAAAATAATGATTTAGTAAGTAAAAAGTTATCAGTGAATAATGCTTGGAGGAAAGAATTGATATCTTCACAGAATTTTTTTCATATGTAAACAGTCATAGAAGATATGGGCCCAGTCAGCATTTTGTACGTTCATACATCTCCAACAAAGAATATTTTCTTTACACATCTTATTTATGTTATGTGGAGTAATGAAAGTTCTATTCAATAATCTCCAGGTAAATATTCTCCATTTAGGTGATAAAGTAGTTTTACCTGCTGAGTGAATAAAATCCAATTTGTCTTTATCTGAAGGGTTACACTTATTAATGTCAGAGAAGTATTTCCAATAATTGTCTGGGATTGTATCTAAATCTGTTTTAATAGTTTTATATATATTTGACAGGCTAATTTTAATCAAGTTATTTTGTTGAGTAAAAGCAATCAAGTACTGAATGAGTTTGGGAATTAAATTTTTAGCTGAAGAGGGTATTAAATCAAATTTATTTTTGATATAATTTCTAGAGTCTTGTAATTCAAGCCATAAAGATGAATCAAAGTCATTGTTTTTTAACATATGATGACAATAAATTAGATGTTTTTGTTCAAATATTGACATTTTATGAAAATTAGTAGTAAAGATAACCCCGTGTGTATATGCTATGGAGAAAATAAGGAATAACCAACTTTCATATGATTGAAACCTATGAATGAAGTTTTTAAAAGATTTTAAAATAATGTTAATATAGTTTGAAATAAAATTTTGTGTGAGTAAGAGAAAATATTACTTCAAATTCCACATGAATAAGTTATTTACTAGATTTAGTTTAAAGAGGTTATTCTTCTTCTTCTTTCGGCTTTTTCCCGGTTAGGGGTCACCACAGTGGATCACCTGTCCGCTCATGATTGGCAGTGGAGTTTTACGGTGTCGAGTTGCCAGCCCCGGTGCCCAACCTTCCACAGAAGGCACACACACGCACACACACCTAGGGCCAATTTAGAGTGTCCAATCCACCTACAGCATGTCTTTATTATTATTATTTCAAATTTGTGATGAAGACAAAATAAAGCCCTTCCATTTTGCTGAGTATTTAGTATCTATAAGGTACAAAATGCTTTTAATAACTGAGGAAATTGAATATAATTCCAAATTTGGCAATGCAATACCACCATTATTCCAGCTGTACATATATGTTAAAGAGATCCTAGGTTTAATTGGGAACCAAAGAAATGTTTTAATCATAGTGTTAAACTTTTTAATTATTGTATAAGGTAGAGGGAGAGAAATTGATTGTTCTATACATAGAATTTTTGGTAGAAGTATCATTTTTATAATTGATAGTTTCTTCTCTAGTAAAAATTTTATTTTAGACCATTTCTGTATTAGTTTATCTATTTCTGTTAAACTATTATCGAAGTTCAGTTTTTGAATTTCTTTTATATTGTTGGCAATAATTATACGTAAATATTTTATTTGCTGGGATTGTGGGATATATTTTTCAAATTCATTCTGAATATTGTATTTATTTGAGCCAGTTAACAAGATTTGTGTTTTGTTGTGGTTAAATTCTAGACCTGAGTTTTTTTGAAAATAATCTATATCATTAAATAATTCTTGAATTGTTGGATTTTTACCCTCAGAGTAATTAGAATGTCATCTGCAAACATTTGAATCTTTGAACATTTATTAAAACACATTTCAAAACCTTTAATATTACTATTTTCTCTGATCAAATTTGCCCAAAGCTCCATAACTAGTGTAAATAAAAGAGGGGATAAAGGACAGCGTTTTTTTAGTCCCTTTAGTAATAGGTATGGACTGTGACGTATTAGAACCAATTTTAACATAAGCAAGATAGCCTGAATATAACTGGGTGATAAGATTTATAAAATTATTTGAAAACCTAAGTTCCTGTAGTAGAATGAAAAGGTAATACCAACTGACTGTGTGTCAAAGGGACATTTTATATCTAAGCTAACTATAGTTAGGTTATTTTTTTAGGTATTTAGTTGATTTGATTAAGGTTATTATTCTTTTAATGTTATCATAAGCTGTTCTATTTATTATGAAACCTGTTTGATCTTCATCCACTAGGTTGGGAAGAAAATGTTTAAGCCTCTTTGCATATATGGACATCCGTGATTAATAACGATATAGGTCTATATGAACTACACTTTTGCAGGGTCTTTATCTGATTTTAAAATGGGAGAAATTAATGTATATGTCCATGATGGAGGGATAGAATTATTAATTTGTATGGTATTAAAAACTGAAAGTAACAATGTAATAGCTTCATTCTGTAGAATTTTGTCAATTTCTGGAATAATACCATCGTTACCTGGTGCTTTGTTTTATTTGAGTGCATTAATTTGTTCTTGGATGTCTTTTAATGTAATTTGTCTATCCAAAAACGTAGTTTGTTCTTCTGTTAATCTATTTTTAGAGTGTTTATTAATAAAAGCTTGAACATCTTTCTTTGTATTTATTGGTGTAGAAGGTTGATTTATTTAAGGAAAAATTCTCTAAATTCAATTAATATGTTATTTATACCAGATACCTTTTTTTCTTTTGAAGTGAATATATTTCTTTGATGTGATTAAATTTGTTTAATCTTTAACTTTGTTGGCTAAAATATTCAAAGATCTGGGATTTATTGAAAAATTAATAAACTTAAATTTTTCTAGACTAATCATAGTTTTATGGTTTAAAATCTCAAGATATTTCTTATTTAGAGATTTTAATTCATCTTAGTTTGGATTTTTCATGTTGATTTTTTGATGTCAAGGTTCAAAATATCAAGTTTAGCTTGTGTTTCTTTTAAATCTTTATCCCACAAAAGTCTTTTTTTTATACCAATCTGTTACTCTGCCAAATAAATATGCCTTCATTGCATCCCAGATGAAAATTTCATGTGTATTAGCATTGGAATTAAATTCTAACAAACTAGTATGAAGGTGTTAAAATCTTTTAACTTAGTGATGTATGCTGGTATCTATTTTATCTGAACATTGGTACATGCATAAACATATATATCAAAAGTTATTGAATTGTGGTCTGAAAAGGGACATATAATAACTTTTACATTACTTAAAGAATCTGTTAAACTGTTAGAGATGAAAACTCTGTCTATTCTTGAGAATGTATTGTGTCTGTGTGAAATGAATGTATACAATAAAGATTTAGGGTCAGCATAATTATTAATATCCTTCAGTAAGAAGGAATTTGAAAATTATTTTAGTAATCTGGCTATCAAAACTCTTCTCTTACCATTAGAAGTAGAGTCAGAACTATCAAAAATGCAGTTAGAATCACCAGCTAATATAACAGTGCCTTTAGAAAATTGAGTAATATGATCTATATGTTGTTGTGCTGAGCTCTGTCCAAGGCAAGGAATCCAGTACATGTCAATTAGAGTAAAAATTAAGTTACTGAATTATATGACAATAGAGGCTACCATACCTTTATTATCTTTGTATGAGTCTATTATTTTAGGTAGTGGTAATTTGTTATTCCAGAGTATTGCAACACCTCTTTTTTTTTTTGAGTGTGCTCAGAACTAGTGAGTAATGAAAAAGATTTAGATTCTAATTTGGAAACATCAACCTCAATCAAATGAGGTTCTTGCAAAAAGATTAATTGTGAGTTATTTAACTGGAAACACCTGTTTAAAGACCTTCTCTTATTGGGGTTATTTAATCCATTTATGTTAAGGGAAATACAATGTAAAGCTACCATGTCTTATGTGTATTAGGGTGTAACAAATACTGTTTAATACATTTAATGAACTTTGATCTGCGAGATGACATTAGAATAATGTAGGGAATACAACAATATATACAGTGTGAAACATAGATAAAAAATTTTAAATTAAGATTATATGAATAATATTCTACTATACTTGTTTTAGTGAACATCAAAAAGAATATTAACAAAAAATAAATACAGAATCTTCTAACATTAAGACTATCTAAACCCCACCTGGAGTTATAAACTCCTAATTTGAGTGACCTTAATCACCTAAATGAACAAACCAACTAGCAGCATATTTCAATCAAGCTCCACCCAAGTATGATCTGTTATATAATTAAAAACATGGCTTTTAAATAATAATGTCTGTAATCTGCAAAAGGAGAACTCAACATATATTCATTAAAATTCTAGAGTTATAACATTTACTAATATAGTAAGCCTACACTGCTTTAGAAATCACTATAATCAACTCACTACAAAAAGTGCTTCACTTGATATATAGAGAAGTAGATTTAACAGTCATATAAAAAGGTTACTATAAAAATAAATGTAACTAGGTTTTCCTTTTGTTTCTTAAGTTGTCTTGTTATAAGCCAAAACTATATCAAACCATTCATTAATGAGAAATAATGCATTATAGTGAATATAATATATGTAGCTAAGCTAAAAATCTAACTAAAGTGAGCAAATTAGTTAAATATATAATCTAAGACAGAGAATATAAATAACATTTCACAAACTGACAACTGAAGCTGTACCCACATTTAAACATATAACAGAAGAACAACAAGACTCTCTTTCCTTTCTTTTCCCTTCCCCTCCTCATCAATATGCATGCACATGTATAAAAATACATGTATAAAAATACATGTATACATATAGACAAACATACAGTTAAAATGAATCTAACCTGCTTAACTTAAGAACTCTAAGCATATTACAAAAGTTGCAACAAAGTAGATGTCATCAATTCCACTAGTCATTAATACATATCAAGAGAACATGAAAAGCAACGTGTAAATAATATTGCTTTAAAGTAATCTGAAGTTAAACATTAAACAAAAAGGAATCCTTGTTTCATAAACTAGTCTCTAGTAATGTGTAATCACTTTTTAAATAATCCGCTATGTAAGTGTTTTACATCTACGAACTTCATAACACTAGTACATGTATAAGCATTTTATTATAATGAATAAGATAGCTGAATTTGTTTTACTTTAAATCGGCCCCTTTCTACCCACTAAATAAAGTAACACATCAGTTACTTCCTGTATTAATGTGAAATGTATCTTGCAAACATCAAGTCCTTATAAGACGATTTGTGAAGATTTTACCTTTTTGGAGGGGGCAAGACAATGTACATCTTGCTGTTTAGTCCGAGGATGAGAAGGTTACAGATCCTACCATTTAAAAGGGACCGTCAAGCTGAAGGTGATGTCATGCTACTCAGAGTTCAAAGGTGCGTGAGCAGATATCTCAGAGCCATAATTATTTCAAATAGCTTCACGTTTTCAGTGGGAAATTGTTGGTAGAAGAGACATCTGAAGGTTTCAATTGTCTGGAGAGCTTCTTGATACACTCCAGCAGCTCTCCAAAGCCTTTTTTCTTTAAGCTAAGGCACTGAAGGGAGAGAAAAAAGAAAAGGGAGAGAGAAAGGGGAAAAGAAACTACTTTTGGAACTACTGTGCCTGCAAGTCCATTATAAACCCAAGCCACCAACGAATGGGGTTAAACCAAACCAATACAGCAACACAAAGAGACATCCAAAGATATCATTAACCCCAAATAAACAACAATATTATCATAAAAAAAATGAAGAATACGCTTCCCAGTACTACAAATGAACATACACACTCAATTACTTTAACTGAAGCAGTGAAGCAGGCAATCAAGCAAAGACATGGCAGTGAAACAACAGAAAAAAATCATCAACAGCGTTATCTATCACACAATTCGGAGACACACAAATAAAACTTATAATCAAAAGGGCATAAAGACTCTGGAAAGAACAAACTCAAAACTATTAGAACCTGCACAAGTTTAACAAAATAAAGGGAAAAGACAGCAAAATGAATGCTTAGAATACAGTTATATCAGTATATAGTTACTTAGTATCAGTGAAAGAAAACAAAATTAAACTAGTGCATTCATTGTAGGCAAAAACATATGTAAACTAGAGACAATAAACAGATTTTTTCCCTTTAGTATATAGAATATATTATAATGTTAGTTTATATAGGATATAGACTATATGAATTAATAAAGAAAGCTAATGCTAAAAGTAATACTAAATACCGTTAATGAAGTTATAGAATAATACAAGATGCTAACAGCTAATATAAATCAATGGAAACACAAGCTAAAACCACAATAAAATAAAGAATATAACAACACTCACCTGTTGAACCATTTTCATTTTCCTTGACTACTGGGTCATGAGAAAAATCATTTGTGAGGAAAAAAATAAAGGAATATAAATTCCTTGTTGTAGGAAATTATTTTTTGAGCTTCTTCTTCTGTTCTACTGTTTTCCAGGTGCTATTTTCAGCAATTCTCTTAAGGCTTGAACTAGCCCAGTCCATTTCATCTATTTTCTCCAGTATTTTGTTTGATTTTATATATCTGATAGCTGTATCTAGTTCCTCAAATACCACCTTGAAGAAAGATTATCAACCTTGCAGGGAAAAGCAGTTGAGACTTTGTGCTTTTTTAAGTTATTTAAGTAATGGTAAAAATTGTTTCCTTTTAGTTATTACGGAAGTCGAGTAGTCATTATCAAAATGTATGGTGTTATCTTTACATTTGATAGGTGACATAGACCAAGCAGTTTTCAAAACTATTTCTTTATCATGAGTTGATAGAAACTTAACTACTACTGATTTTGAGGAGTTACTTTTGGTAGTTTTGGATGTAGATAAGGACCTGTGGGATCTTTCTATACCAAAAGAAAATACTTTAGGTAGCTGTAAAATTTCTGGAATCCATAAGGTTAAAAATTTCTCCATATTATTTTCTTCTATAGTGTCTGGTAACCCAAAGATTCTGATGTTATTAATTCGAAATCTATTTTCTAGATCATCTATTTTTGATTGAAGCAGGGTATTTTGCTTTAGGAGAAATTCTAAGTTATGTTCATTTTGCTGTATTCTACTATCCATGTCGTTTAGAGATGATTCAATACCAGTAATTTGTTTCTTCTGCTGCTTAAGGTCTAGATGTAAAGTCTCCATTTGGTGAGAAGTATTTTCTTTAAAAGCATCAATCTTCATGTCCATTTTGTCAATTTTAGTTGACAGTTCCTGAATAGTGGTTAAAAGAGTTTGAAACTCTTTTTATTGCTGAGTCCTGATGAGAGGATTTTGTGAAGCTCATGTTGGTAGCAAATGCCAGAAGCTAGTCTCTTAATTTCTGACAGGAAAAATTAAAAAAACTTAAAACATATTATAATACTAAGTAGACTATTAGAAGAAACCAAATATATAAAAACATATTTTTTAGTTAGTTAAAATAAAGAATTCCTGTCATAAAGGATATGATAAGGCAGAGCTAAAAGAAAGTACTGCTACTCAAGGCTTATGATTGGCCACGCCCCCATCACTTCTTTTCTTGACATTTCAGGGCTTAGTACCAGTACACATCTCATTTTTTACAACACTACAAATGTAAGGGAAAAATAGCAAATCAGATTCAAAGTAGCTATATGTTATTTTGAAACCTGAATCAACCAATTGATGGAAAGACAAAAATGAGAAATACGGTTGAAATAAGAGATCTAATTTGATAATGATGTCTCTTGATTTTTCTCATCTGACTGCTAGCCTAAAGCCTTTTGACACTGAAAATATCCAGTGCAGCAAAAACCATCCTAAGGAAATATAAGGGCCACCTTAATTTGGCTAACCACATTCAGTCAAAAGGAGAGGGAGTAGACAACAAAATCTACTGTGGCTTTAGACTCTCAGTGACCCCTCCACCACCACTAACCCATGCATGGCTGCCCTTTGTCATGGTCAACTCTAAATGCTTGGCAGGCAGTCAGAACCCCCAAGGACCTGAGGATGCACACATCTTCCAACCTCAGCCAGAATGTTCTGTTCCCTTACTCACCCACAGCTCCTTAGAATACCGTAAGGGCCTCCAAACTCTTTCAAATAAAATATGCAGATTCATCCTGCTCTCTCTCATAAATAAATACCACTGCATTACATTTGAGTGAATCAAATTATTACTTATTTAAGATAATGCAGATCTGCTACTCATCTCCCTTAGCCACAAAATCATTTACAATAACTCCACCACTCCCCTTAGCCACAGACTGGCAATCAAAGAAACACCCAACCAATTACAACACCCACACCAATTCTGCCCAAGTCTAAAAAGCACTCTAATCATCCAAACATGTCTTCTATTTTAACTCAAACTATGAGTGCCTCTCCTTGTTGAACTCTGCAACACAATTACCTACAATAAATTCAGAGATGCTTTCAAGCAAAGAAGGCCACATGTACTGCTTCAACCATGCACCAATAAAATAAACTCACCTTCCACTAATCTCTTAACAGAACTAACTAACCAAGACTCTATAGATAGCTGCAATTCAACCTTGACAGAGAAGCTACACTCCTATATTGTAAACAGAATATATTTTCCCACTTTTACTGTCTGACGGTGTTTAATAGTCATAAGTGCTTTAACATAAGCCTTGTTATTTTTATCGCTGTACAAGTGAACTGTATACTTGTAATTACAACATGTGTCTATACTTGCTACTTTTCTTAACTACTTTACTTACAGTCTAGTGTAAGTCAGGTAATGTGGCTGAAATAGGACCACAATGGATCATTCCAGTATGTTGGTTAAAATAAATAAATAAATGGTTGTCATGCTGGGAGAACAGCTAAGATATCAGGATCATTGAGTTGACTATAACATGCTAGAATTCAGTGGTGAGGCTGCATGCATGAGAGCATAAACACAACTGAATGTTAGAAAATGTGATGGTACAGACTATCCTTCTACCACCTGCAAATCAATGACACAGACACAGACTATGGGACCTGAACTGTAATCCACAGGGCTGTCAAACATCTATGACAGCCAAGTTTCAGGTGTGCAGTCATCAAAGAATTCAGAATACAAATGTGTCAGAAGGGAAATTATATACAATTTAAGGTTCCATTGTTCATAGTGAACATGGGAGGATTCCATAATAAGTTCCTCAACCTAAGGGAGACCAGGCAATCAAGATATCCAGGGAAGCAGATTACAAGTCAGCATAAATGATAAAGATGCCAGCAAATGATGGTTAAGAAGAAAGATACCAGGCTTACAAGTGATGATGGTCCACATGCTGCAATCGGTGAAATTGACAGATAAATCATAACGATGATGAACGATCTCACCACAGCCATCACTAGAAACATCATTAAACTGACTCTCTATTAGCTGATGGCACATTGCTACATATGGAAGGTTAGGAAAAAACTACCCGAGGAAGGGCTATGTAATATATGCAATGAAAGGACAAGTAATTCAGGTACCTATAAAAAAGAACAGCTAACATAATAACAATTTGAGTTTAAACAGACTCTTAAAAACCATTATTTCCAAAAATCCACGTTCAGATTGTATGACAAAAGGTAAAATAACAGCTCCTACACCATACCATGGTATCTGACAGGTGATCTTCATCTGCTTATTTTCCCTTTAGATTTTAATTCACATAAAAATCATCTGATATGTTGTATATTTCTGTGTTTTTCTCAATGTCTTGATTGCGTCTTTCGGCTTTTCCCGGTTAGGGGTCGCCACAGCGGAACTCCGGTCCGCTAATGATTGGCACTAGAATTTTACGTGCCGAGTTGCCAGCACTGATGCACAACCTTCAATGAAGGCACGCCCATTCACGCATGTCTCCACGCAGAAGACGCTCTAGCTGAGAATCGAACAGGACAACGTCATACTGTGAGGTAACCACGTTGATAATGTTTGCTTTTCTTATTTACATTACGGCATTTTTCCCCTAGGCTAGGTATAATGCTCATGCATGTATAGATTATTGTTTATAGTACTCTATCTAAAACTCATAGTAAACTCAGAAGATTACTCACCAAAATCTTTTTTTTTTTTTTTGGATTTGCCTTGATTACTCATGATTTTAACTTTTTAACAATAATAAAGTATAATTATTATAAACAAAAAAAAATACTTGTTTTCCCGCCTTTCTAAGCTAGTATAGTCCAGTTTTCAGGTTAGTGCTGAATTCAGGGCTGTGTTACAAGTTTCTGTGTTTGCCCATATCTTACTTGGATAGAAGGAAGTTTCTCTGTTCACTGTGAGAGAGAGAGCTTTGAGCAGCCTATCTGTCCTTGGAGGAGTGGTTTCAGCCCAAAAATTAGTAGATTATTGGTCATTTGGGCTAATCTCTCTCTCTTTCATTTCCCTGCTATAAAACGTGGTTTTGCTCACCGGGCACCACCGGTTAGCTAGGGTATAACTATTCCCGTCTCCACAAAGTCTAGTCTTCAATTTTTCCCTTGGAACTAGACAAACTTTCAACTTAAGCACTCAAACCATTCACTTCTCATCCCAGCACTTGCTCAAAACTCATAGCAAGCACTAATAAACCTTAGCACTAGACCCCCCCTATACTGTAGAGAAGGACAAGGCTCTCTATTCAACCTTACCAGCCAATCAGTAAAACAGTTCACTATACCTATCCAGGCATGTCCAAAAGGCAGTTTCAGCTGTAGTCTCCGGTCCAACTGGTGAATTTGGGCATTTTGAGGCAATGTTATAATTGCCTCATGTACACAGACAACCCTCTCCTCCTTCCACCAAACACTAATACATGCGAGAGATGCAATTATACAGCCAAACTGGAGGCTAAGCTCTCTCAACCCAAGACTGGACAAGGCAGTCAAGAGGAGAAGGGAATTACTTGCTTCACACCACCAGTCTCACACAGACCTATGAAACCAGCACCGGCAAAAGAACACACATAAATACACAAAAACATACTCAGAGGCTCTAAATACAAATCTGCAAAAGCAACAGAGACCTCCAAAGCAGACATCCAAGCAACCTCCACCCCCCAACACAAACCATGAAACACATACTTCACAAAACCAGTGTGCCATGCAATCACAGCCCTTAAGGCAAAATAACATACCCAACACACCAGTAATAGGTGACTCTATAGTCAGGCACACTGACGTCCCACTCACTAGGCTGAACAAGGAGAAGGTTACTGTTAGCTGCCTGTTGGGTGCCAGGATCCGTCACATAACACAAGCACTCAGGTCACTCCAGAACAAGTACAAATATGACTCTGTCATTGTCCATGTTGGTGTGAATGACTTGAGCCATACCTCCCTGGACTACATGAAAACAGACATGGAGGAGCTCTCTGATCACGTAGCCCAGGACAGTATGACCCTGACCCTGAGTAGCATCCTGCCCTCACCAAGAATGATACCACGGTATAGAGAAAGAATTATCAATTTCAACAACTGGCTAAGCTTCTGGTGTCATTCAAAGGGGATCCAGTGTTTGTCAGCCTGGGATGACATGCTCGACAAGCCACGCTGCTTTGCTAGAGATGGCTTGCACCTGTCACCCTTAGGCTTTTGAATACTGGCCAAGGCTCTTGCCACCCCCATAGTGCCTTTTTTAGGCAAGGCTCAAAAGACAAACCCACCTCTGTAAATAGCACAAGTAACAAAAAACTGAGGGTAATGCTACTCAATGCCAGAAGTCTAAACCTCAAAATGCACGGACTCATAGGTTCATAGGTTCGTACTAGGCTATCTGCCCTAGGGCATTTATAAGCCTAGCCAGAGTGTATGTGGCTTACACCACCCCTTAGGATGTAGAACAATGTTGATAATATAATGTCCTATCACATTTATCTATATTGTATAAATTTCATGCAATTTTATTTTATTTTATCTTGCTGTATAATTCTTATAAAACATCATTCTGTAATATTTAAAAAATGTTTTTCTGTCATTTTATGACCTGCAGCTTTTCTCCCCGGGGCCTCCACCGAAAATGGGCTTTCACTGGCCCAGTGAAGTTTCCCAGTAATCAAATGCCAATAAATAAATAAATTAATTAATACATTGCTTCTCAAGACAAATGGAAAGGGAAGAAAGGTGGCTACATAAAGTCTTAGGTACAAAAGCATGACAGATAGGAACAATGTATGTGGTCATGAGATGCATCAAAGCAAAGCAGGCACCTAACATGGCGGTCCTTATGGGGAATCTGCCGGTACACTGACATTTTCCTATCCTGAATGATATGTAACCCACTGAAAAAAATATGAAAAAGGAACCCCAATGGGTACTTATCTTGAAAAATAGGCTTGGTATAACCAGCAAAGTGAAGGACATTCAGACAGACATATGATAATAGGTTCATAGGTTGGTACTGGGCTATCTGCCCGAAGGCATATATTAGCCCAGCCACGTTGTGCGGTATTCACCGCCCATTTAGTAGCTCCCTAGACCCTTGTACTAGCAGCTAGTACCCTTGGCCCCTATCTAGTAGTGCTGTTGGTGTGATCCCCGGTGTGAACTTTCTGTTACCCATCCACTCATCAAGGTTCCTCTTGAAGAGTGATAGTGAGGGTCTCTGTCTTATGTAGATCAGGACCCTGTTCCATTGTAAGGGAAGTCTCTGCGAAGGGAATCTATCCCTCTAGCATGTTCTATTCATTGTTGTGTTGAGGTTTATATCCCTAGAGCGTGTAGCTCGAGTAGATTTGGTTTTGCTAAGATGAAGCATGTAAAACAATTCTAGGTTGGACATGGCTCTGTACGTTAGACAGAGATCGCCTCTGAGAAAGCGGTATGCAACAGAGAACAGTCTTAGCTTTTTCAATCGTGAGGCATAGTGCAACTTTTTGAGGCCAGTAATCCTCTTGGTTAGGTACCTTTGTGGTCTCTTCAGCTGCTGGAGATGTCTAGCCAGGTACATTCCAATTGGTGCATTGTACTCAATAATGGGTCTGATGAGGGAAGAGTAGAGGGGCACCATTACATCCTTAGATCTTGATGCGATCCCTTTCGTGATCAGATGGGTCACATAGAAGGATTTTCTAACCACTATGGCAACATGGTTATCAAAGGAAAGCTGACTAACTACTTGGGTCCCTAGAGCCCTTATTATTTCTTCAGATTTCAGGGGATTACCTCCTATGTTGTAGTTTGCGGTTACTCTGTTTTTTCCAAAGGGGATTACTACACATTTTTTTGCATTTAGCTTGAGACCATGGCACTGACACCATGCATCAGTCTCATTTAGACCCTTCTGGAGGATCTCCATGTCGGCCGGAGACTGAGCCCTGAGGCACACCACTCGTTACTGGTCTGGATTCGGACATAGATCCTGCTACTCTTACTTTATGGGATCTGTCTGAGAGCCAGTTTGCGATCCATCTTGTGACGTAAGGGTTTATGCCCAGGCTGGTGAGCTTATCAATAATACCTGAATGGGGAATGGTGTCAAATGCTTTAGCAAGGTCAAGGTAAGCCGTGTGTACCTCCTTTCCCTTATCTATAGCCCGAGTAACTGTCTCAAAGAAATCTACCAGGTTCAGGAGGCATGATCTGCCCTTGACGAAGCCAAACTGTGTGGGGTCCAGCGACTGGAGGTTCCCAATCTCTCCATTTATGAGTTCCATAATGATTCGCTCCATAGCCTTACAGATCAGACTGGTCAGGCTTATTGGTCGGCAGTTCCCAGGGTCAGTTGTGGCCCCACCCTTGCGTAGCGGGACCACCATTGCAGTGCACCATTCTATGGGCACATATCCTGTGGAGAGGCTGAGACTAAACAGGGTATTAAGATGCGGGGTTAATTCCTTTTGGAGCTCGCGTATGACACAGCCTGGGACACCATCTGGTCCCATGGAGGCAGTGTTTTCAGCTTTAGATAGAACCTTGTTAACCAATGTATCAGTAATAATTGGACTTACACAATCTCCTAGAATGGTAATAGGCCCTGTAGGTGGTGGTGGTGGTGGTGGGGGTTTGCACTGAACCTGTCAGCCAAGATGTTGGCAATGTCAGAAGGGCCAGTGCATTTTGTTCCATTTTGTACTAGCTCAGAACAGACCTGAGCGTTGCCATTTAAGTTTTTGACGTAGCCATAGAAGGCCTTATGGTTATCCTTGGCAACTTTCTTTTCAAAATTAGCTTTAGTTGACTTGATGAGGGCCCTCAATTTCTTACTAATGCTGATCAGGGATGATTTTTCTACTTGAGATGTGGCCCTTTTTTTTACAAGTCTCCTCCTTTTATTGTAAAGTTTGCTTATGGCCAGGGTCCACCAGACTGGTTTCTTCTTGCTTGAGGAAGAAGTCTTGGTTTTATTTGGGATAGCACGATCCATGCAATCCCAAACATGCATATAGAGTGCCTTGGTGTAGGATTCCGCATCCTGGATATCATTATCCTTCTGCAAGGGAATAGTGAAGCTTTCCACTTCGGATGCAAGTAGTTTGAAATCTGCTTTGGAAAGGTTTTTGACTATGGTTTCTTTGATTGGGGGAGGTGGAGGAGTGAGGATGTCCAGGGTTATTAGTTTGTGGTCGGATCTGACCAAGGAGGGGGTGATAACGGGTGTGGTACAATGTGTGCCCATATTTGTGATGATTAAATCCAATATGTTGTCCCCTCTAGTGGGGGAACATACTAGTTGTTCAAGGGCATTTGAATTTATAAATTCTATGAATCGCTGAGCACAGGAGTTGGAACATTGGTAGTTCGCCAAGTCTATACCAAGGTAATTGAAATCACCCAAGATTTATGGCGTTGGGTAGGACCTTTATATTTTCCAATGTCCCAAGGAATGCAGAGTGAGCATCTTGGGACATGGTGGGCGATCTATAACCAGCTACGACTTGAAATGTGGTTTTGCCTGCTGATAGTTGTGCATGGGTGATCTCTGGGGCATCATGCTGCACTACTAACCTGGAGATATGGGTATCCTTGATGAATATGGATACACCTCCACCCTTTGTACTGCGATCCGGTAACTGAGGCCGGAAGGTATGATATGAATTGTAACCTGGCAGTGCTGGGGTGCTCTCTTGAGCCTTGAACCAGGTTTCCGTCACTGCATAAACATCAATTTTCTCCATGCTGAGGAGGGCCTTGAGTGTGTGCATTTTGAGGTTGAGACTTCTGGCGTTGAGTAGCATTACCCTTAGTTTTTGGTTACCTATGCTGGTTACGGTGGTTGGTTTGTCCTTTGAGCCTTGCCTAAAAAAGGCACTATGGGGACGGCAAGAGCCTTGGCCAGTATTCGAAAACCTAGAGGTGAGAGGTGCAACCCATCTCTGGCAAAACAGCGAGGCTTGTCTATCATGTCATCCCAGGCAGACAGACACTGGATCCCCTTAGAATGACACCAGAAGCTTAGCCAATTGTTGAAATTGATCATTTTGTCTCTGTATTGTGGTATCATTCTAGGTGAAGGTAGTATGCAACTCAAGGTCAGGGTCATACCAGCTTGGGCTACATGATCAGAGAGCTCCTCAATGTCTCTTTTCATGTAGTCCAGGGAGGTACATCTTAGATCATTCACACCAACATGTACAATGACAGCATCATACTTGTACTTGTTCTGGAGTGACCTAAGTGCCTGTGTTATGTGGCGGATCCGAGCACCCGACAGGCAGCTGACAGCAACCTTCTCCTTGTTCAGCCTGGTGAGTGGAACATCCGTGTGCCTTACTATAGAGTCTCCTATTACTAGCATGTTAGGTATGGTGTTTTGCCTTAAGGGCTGCTGTGAGGCACACTGCTGAGGTGAATTATGCGTTTTCTGGGTTGTGTTTGGGGTGCAGGTTGCTTGCTTGTCTGCTTTGGAGGGCACTGTTTCTTTTTCAGATTGGTACCTAGTGCCTCCGAATATGTTTTTTTATAATGGTGTTCAGACTGGCGTCAATGAATTTCTGGACTGAGAGCATACATACATCACAGTTATGCCTTACACTTGGTGTGGGGAGCATGTGTGTGATGTACGTGTCTAGGTAATAAAGGTTTTAGTATACTGGCCAGATGTTAGGCTATCCATGGCAGGAGGTCCCAGATGTGATGAATACTGCAACATTACCTGTTTCTGGAAGTTTTTCTCTCCAGGCCCCCTAGCCAAAAGGGCACTAATTAGTAGAAACATTAGGGTTAACATTTAATCAATGCATAAGTAAGCAAATAAATGAGAAAGAATACAAAGTAATTAACCATGTCAGTGGCTGAAAAGGTTAAGCACATTCATATCTGATGCTAACAAGATCAGAAGTTGTGGGTTCTTATAGCACGTCAGCTGCATGGATTCATGTTCCACTAGTGACAGTACAACACAGTGGAAGACAGATGCTGTACTCCCAAGGTGCTGCCTTTTGCAAAAGGTATTAAACCAAGGTCCTGTCTGCCTGCACTTCTAGTAGGTCAAATAGAAAAACATATTCAAGCATTTATCAAACAGCTTAAGAGAATTAAGTAAAAAAATACTGCACTAAGCCTGCAAGGCTAGAAACGTACTGTAAACTGTTTATTCAATAAAACAACAAAAATACACACAAAGTAAGCGCTTTCACGATATCCAGTTGCTTCCTCAGACAACATTCAAAGACCGTGCTTATCCTAAAACTCTACAAAATCAGCTGACTTAATCACCAATTAAAGTGAACAAAGTATTTAAAAATGTGTGCACATATAGTACATAACATATGATATAAAACACATACTCAGAAACATTTGCATACATTTTAAAAACATTTAAGAACTGTGTAAAAACTATATAAAAACTATGTGAAATCCTTTTTTATAAAAACAGCATTCTTTATTTATGCCTAAGAGGGCGTGCCTTCAGAAAAGGTTTTAATGAAGAAGTGCTGTTAAGTCCTGCACTACTCCGTACCCTGCCTTCAATCATTTTGTTCTTATTTCTAGCTTAAGAGAATTCCTGTACTGGTCTGCTCTAACCAAATTACCCCAGTCAGTATGAATAACACTTCAAATCTCCCCTGAAATCCATGCCTAGTGAGACTAACCCAGAGGACAAAGTTAAACAAATGAATAAATAATAATCCAAACAGCAACGAATGCTGGTGTAAAACGGCCCAATTCCAACTCTGAAAACGGTATGCACCAACGGATTATTCACAGGCTATAAAAAGTGTTGTGAAAGGAAACCCTTCTCTAAATCCACTCTTCAAAAACCAAAACTTTTAGAAAAGAAAATCACCACGCTAGCATTAGCAATGTGGAGCAACAAATCCTTTTAATAACAGTTCGGGGGTAACGTTTGACTTTACTCAAATGAATAAATAAAGTGGTCATTGATGAAGGTGAAAATATATCAGTCCTATATCTAGTACTTCACTGTTTATCCAAACTGTGATTTATATGTGTGTGTGTATATATATATATATATATATATATATATATATATATATATATATATATATATATATATATATACACATACATACAGACACACACACACACACACACACATATATATATATAGATATAGATATAGATATATGTATCTATGCAGATAGATATATACATAGATATCAGATATCGGTGTGATTCACTTTCCAGTACTGACAGTATAACCAAGCACCGCCCCATGTTCCCTCTGATATATATATATATATATATATATATATATATATACACACACACACATATATAAAGAAAACACACACACAGATACATACATACACACACACACCAGACAACTACATACACACACACACACATGCACACACATATATAAAGAAAACACACACACAGATACATATATACATACACACACACACCAGACAACTAAATACACACACACACACACATATATATATATATATATATATATATATATATATATATATATATATATATATATCTACACATACATATGAGTGACATATCACTTGCCTTTGTAGAACAAATGATATAGAACTAATGTGTTACAGCTGGACCTTTAGCTATGGAATGTCCCTTATACTTTGTGTCTGTTTGTTTGCACGTGCATGTTGATACAAGCTACTTGAGTGCTGCCAGCACTGACTCTGATTGCAAATAAGGCAGTCAAAAAAATCCCTGGATGAGTAGTTTCATGGCAATGCTCATGCTACCAACTGGGTATACACCTCTAAGTTAAAGTTCCAATAAAATCCTCACAGCAGGCAGATGATTAAGTCCATGCCCACTAGAACATACTATTTGACAAAAACTAGAATGAACATGAGAAGAAATGCTATAAATACTGAGCTGCTACAAAACCTACACCAACACCGTGAAAAACAATAAAAAATGTAAGGTGCAAAGACGCAGGGTAAAAAATAATGCAATATTGTCAGTCTTCTATATCACAGCTTCCCTGAAATGGGGCAGACAAAACCCACAACTATTGTCAGAGGAAAGCTGGCCTAAGAATACAGCTCCGCTAAAGCACAGTGGGAATGAGGAAAGACAAGAGAGACTGAATACAGCCACAGAAGGGTAACAAATAAAAGGAATCGTAACTCAGAATACCATTGCAAGTTAGGAGACAGAGATGTCTTTCAGAAGGGGGGGGGGGATAACGGTATTGTGCAATTATTTAGGCCTTATTTCTCTTTTTGGCAGTTATTATACTTGCACATGAAGGATGGAAGCAGAGGCAAACTGAATTTGGTCCAGGGCTTCCAAGGCATCCCCAAGAAAAAGAGATTACATCTGTGTCTGCAGCCCTCAGCAATCAACATTATGACTATAATTGAGTAAAAGGTCGGCAGCATGTCTTTTACAGACAAGAGGAACGAAGCACAAATCATTTGTTTGTGTATGCATGATGAACATCATTGCTGTCTGTCAGCAGTACTGCAAAATAAGATTCACAAGAACCACCATACACATGCCATAAAAATGAATTTTTTAAAATGCCACACTAGTTCGTGTATGAAGCATTAAATACATAGCACCACTGTCACTTCCAAAGATATGATGTCTTGCAAACAGTATTCCTTTTTGTATGTGACAAACATACAAGAAAAATAAAGTAACTTCATGTAAATGAGCTGGATAAGGAAACAACATATGCCAAGCTGACACTGTATATCATGTGATAGCAATATGCCAAAATGAAAAGTCTGTATTATTCAATTAGGCATCAAATACAGACAGTAGGGATTTCAGTAAGCTGACAAGCTCATTTTACTAAACTGTTACATATATATATATATATATATATATATATATATATATATAAAATTGTATATATCAGGTGGATGTAAAAGATCCCACAGGGCAGTTCCTTGGTGCCCTGGCCAAATTTCGACCAGTCATTATGAATACCACCTTGGGTCTCCCTTGAAAAGAGACCATTGAATAGTGGGACTAACCCCATCAACAAAGTATAAATACAATTAAAATAATAAAATTTCCAGAGCTAAAACATAGCAGAATGTGCTAGTAATAAATGAAGAAAATTAGAGGACAATTCTTCAGTGTGCAGAGCGTTTAGCAGTGAAATAATGTACTTATTTTTAGTTAAAGGGCAAGAAGTGATTCTTATGTACTTATTTTTAGTTAAGGGTCAAGAAGAGAGTCTTATGAATATCTGTAAAGGAAAATGGACAAAAGAAAATATCTTCTCAACTTGTATGACCATTAAGATTTTTCCAGCTCTAGCTATCTAACCATCACGTCATCTTAGTCTCAAAGGTTGACAGAAATAATGAGGTATTCTTTAATTACAGTGGATATAAATAGTGCACACACCCCTGTTAAATGCCAGGTTTTTGTGATATAAAAAACTGAGACCACAATAAATCATTTCAAAACTTTTCTCACCTTTAATGTGACTTATAACCTGTACAATTCAACTGAAAAACAAACAAATCTGTTAGGGGATAAATATAAAATATAAAAAATAAAAAACGTACAATAAGCTGCTTGCATAAGTGCACACACCCTTAAACTAATACTTTGTTGAAGCACCTTTTGATTTAATTGTGAAGTCTGCCAGTGCATTTACATCTGCTAACTTATTAACAGATGGAAAAGAGGTACCCAGGCCTATGGTCTGCTGCCAGACCAATACAATCCCTATGCACAGGATTTACAGTATCACACTGTCCTGCTTTGTTCATGTACTAAAGAACAGTTAGGTTACCTCATTGGAAACGGAAATATGCGGTTTCAGCAGATGTTTTAGTGCGTAGAGGGTATAAAACAGTGCATTTAGCATTAGCTGCTTTGAAGGAAACCCCATTCCTAAGAGTTGAACTTGTCCTGTATAATGTTAAGCACGTTAACCAACAAGCAAAGCACCCTTTGTAACATGCTGAGGTGCATGAAGTACAACCCCATAATGACAATGGTGAGTCTGTCCTCTATTTTTGACCCATGACAGTGGTTTGGTACAAACATTCCACTGCACAGCATGCTCTGAACAGCAAGAATGAAGTGTAGAGGCATTGTAGTGATGAGACAGGATTTCTTTTTATGTTGCACTATGTGTAACCCCACCCCTCCCTGTATGAGTAAGCAATATCCCCAGAAGTTCATAATGACAACAAAAAGGAAGAACTGATCCACTGTTTCCTTTTTTTCAAGTTTGTTACCATCTAACATTCTACCTACTCCAGTAGACTCCAACAGGGTTCACTACAGCAGCAAGTTTCATACCACATTCACTCCAGTAAAAAACTGAGCTAGTTATTTATTTTATTTTTATTTACATTTGTTTACCAAGAAAGTCCGACTTGCAATGAAGCCAATTTTCAGCGGATGCCTGGGGAGAAATACTCTAGATGCATGTCTTCGAAATGTGGGAGGAAACCGGAGCACCCAGAGGACACCCACATGAATGCAGGGAGGACATGCAGTCTCCATACTGAAGGCACTCCAGCCGAGCACTGAACTGGAGAACCTCTTGCTGTGGGGCAACAACGCTACCACTGCACCGTTCAAATATTATCATTATCAAAGAATCCTTTACCCTTTTAGCTATCTCCTTCAACACACAGCCATGATTCAAATTCCAAGACACATGAGATGCAGTTAAACAAAAAACCCCATATACCATCCAATAGTTTAGCCTTTGAAAAAATAAAGTGTAAATTTTCCCTTATAGTTTAAAGTGCAACTTTTCCCTTAAAATGTCCAAACAACGTTCTCATATTCCATAAACAAGAGGATCTTTGTAATCTGAATTCATAAATCTAACTTTTGCATCAACAGTTCTGCTGTTGTTATTCATGAAAACATATACAAGAGAACACAAAGGAAGTCACAGGCCTTATACTGCTAACATTTATAGCAGCTAGCATATGATACCGATACAGTGTTGCCTCCACACTTCACAATACAGTAACACTTCAGACAAGGACAAAAAACTTTGACAGCCTATCACTCCTCATAGCATACAATGTCATATAACTTGTTGGTAGCCCTGCTAAAGCGGATCCACACTATCATAGGTTTTAACACCATTATGTACTCACCCTAATAATGAACCACTCTCTCTCTCTGACTACCAATTAAGTTTTGTCTCTCCCTAAATATGCTTAACAATTTGATATGGTCAGTGTTCTTTCTGTCTTTCTGAGTCTCAAGCATGCCCAGATGAGTGGTTCCAGAGTGGATTTGCAATTCCCAAGTATTAAATACAGATGCAGAGAAGCCTTCAGCTTAAGCACTGTTAGAATCAAGGAAATATAAAATAAAATATTAGCTCTTATTCGGTACATGAATCCAAGACCTCTAGCATTCCATGCTGATGTCTCTGCCAGGGGATTTTTAAAAGGCTCTGGACAAATAAATAGTTTTCCCTTGAAAGCCATTTCTCTTCAAACCAGGAACCCACAAACATGTTGATTAACGTCAATTACATATGTGTATATAGGGTCTATATTATATCATCGAACGCTTAAAAAAGTAATCGACCCCATGTAAGTGAAAGCTTACAATCTCGGAAGCTCAGAACAACAATTTTTTTCCAAGGGAAAAAAATCGCTGTTCCAAAGAAAAAAAAAATTGAAAGAATACATAAAGTGGGGGGCTTCGCCCCCACACCCCCCTCCTTAAATATACCAACTCCGAGATAGCACTACAGTGCCAAAAATGACAAAGTAACGGAAGTGGCCAAACAAATTCTTTCCCTGGGAAAGAATTCGCTTAAAAGCCGTATCGCTATTTTTGCCTTTTGACAGATACATATGTGTTCATTGATTTATTCCAAAAGTGCTTTGGTTAAGTGTAAACTCTGCACAAATTCTTAACAGTGAGGTCCATTGTATAATAATATAACTGCCATCCTCTTGCCTCTAGGGGCCATGTACAGGGTAAAATATATATATGTATATATACACACGGGTCCCGTTCAGAAGCTCAAAATACTGAAATCTTGAATTTCAGTATTTCGAGCCCAAGAAGCCGAATCCACATAATAGGAAAAGTTTAGAAGAGCGAAATTCAAAACCTCGAATACCGGAGGTTTTGAATTACGCGCTTCTAAAGTTCCGCTATGGTCATGTATTCAGGTAAGTGTGTGTTAAGGGGTTTGGGTAGGGCCTGTGGTGTGCATCGGTGTGTTTTGTTGCTGTGATGTGTGTGTGCGAAGAGAAAGTAGCTTGTGTGGTGGTGTTTGTGTGTGTTTGTATGTAGTGCGACCTCGGAGTGAGAATATTTAAGTAGGGGGGGTGCAGGGGGGCTTGCCCCCCTGCTTTCATGTAGTAGAGTGATTGTGTGTGTTTGTGTGGTGGATGGTGTGTGTGTGTGTGTGTGTGTGTAGTAAAACCGCAAAATTAAAAACTTCCAGTATTCGAGGTTTTGAATTTCGCGGTTTTTAGTTTTCGTTGTTTTGTGGATTCTACTTCTTGGGCTCGAGATACTGAAAATCGAGATTTCAGTATTTCGAGCTTCAGAAGTGAATCCATACACACATATAAATGCATACGCACATATATATATATATATATATATATATATATATGTGTGTGTGTGTGTGTGTGTGTATGTGTATACATTACTATATCTTTATTACCCCACAGTTGCACAGTTACATGATGTTTTTTGACTGTAACATCACCAGTTATTGCACAGGATTAAGACTATGAGCTGTTAATGAGCTGCTTTCTGTGATACAGGATTTGATTTTCCCTGTCTTAATTTGCTTACTGTGTGACCTTGAGCAAGTCACTTAACAAGACAGTGTTTTGGGACATCTGGGAAACTGGACTAGGCTCCTCAGTGGTCTCCTAGACTACAAGGTCTAGTAACTACTTGTGTATGAACGTTAATCAAGCAACCTTATTTATAGTCAGCTCTGTGTTAATTCTTATTGAAGTATTTTGTCCCACAGTCAAATTGCTAAAAAAATTAAGTAGCTGCTAATCTCTCATATATTATTAAAATAGCTTGTAATTCTGAAGATACATATTTCTTTTTGGTGTTGTACAACTCACAGCTTGTGTTCTATAAACTATGTCCAACTAAATTAATTATGACATGAAGAACATTTTAATTACCGAGCAACTGTTCTAGATAATGCCTTTTTGATAAACTACTTTGCAAACTAAAAGTGATTAATCGGATTGTCAGGTTACACACAACAAGAACCATAATCACCTCATTCTATATGTCTGAATGGACTTGGCGGTTACAGTTTAATATCAAATGCAATCATTCTTCAGGACAAGGTCACTACATATGTGGGAAAGTCCTTAAAGCAAAACAAAATTCACGAACTTCTAAGCATAACTGCAAGTACATAATTTTCTTTTTTTTTTTTAGAAGGCCATTCTCAAATCAGAATTATTCAACTGTTGATATAATCAAGCAGTGGATGTGTGCAAATACACATTCACATGCAGTAATTTCTGACTGTTTAGTCTGGTTTATGACAGATTCCATTTGTTCAACTTTATATACTATCAAAACTTAGAATGCATATACTGCTTTTCTACCTTTCTACTCCATTTACTTAATGATTGACAGGATGATATCATTTTGTTAGCCAGATAAACTTCCCTGTTCCACAAATTTTTAAGGGGTGACGCTGACACATCCCTGTTAGTTATAAGCAGTTATAGTTTAACAGTCCCAGCGTTTACATATTTCATAATATTAATTTTACACAACATCCAGCAGTACTACTGCTGAATCAGTGAAATTATATAAGCATCTATTTTGCAGAGAAACACCATGAATCAGATGTCACAAGTATTTACTGCATGCAAGAAAATGATAAAAGGGTTGTATTAAAACAGTGGTGATGAAATATATAACCATTATAATACTTACATAAATGTAGAGTTCCAAGCTTGTCAAGGTTACAAAATGTTACTTTAATGGGAGCAGAAAGGAAAACCCAAAATAGGAAATAGTGGTAAAGATGTGTGCTCTTGGGAGTAATTTAACTTTTGAAAGGTGGGATATAGAGGTAGAATAAGAGATGATTATTTTTTAAACTACTGGACAGAGAAAGGCTGTGATGAGGAGAAAATGGTATCAGGGCCAGTGCAATGTGAGTATTGACGACAGTATTCTTTTCTGTTAAAAGTAAGGGATTTTTTCCTTTAGAATTTTTAGATACTCCACAATATGTGCACAGGAGTTCACTTGGGTATATAATTTTATCATAAACAAGAAAAAAAGTATTTTTATGCGCATTGAGATTTGCTCAGGCATATACTTTCAGCACTAAACAAGTGAAATTCTAGACAGAGCTAATTAAAGGTAAGTATTGTGTATGCATACATGTGCATATTTACTTATGTATTTTTACTTTTTATTAATTAGGGAAGCCTACACCAAACAACATTCATGCTAAACAACCTAAATCAGATTCTGAAGGATGGGAAGCCTGGGACAAAACTGGCTTCTGCAGAAAGAGTGGGTACTGCGGATCTTGGCGACAACTCAATATGGAAAGTCATCTCGCCTTGCCCTGGGTGAAAAGAATAGGAGCTTGGGCCCTGGCCTCCAAATTTCAGAGCTGCTGGCACTGAAGACTCCTTAGGTACAGGAGCCTGCCTTTGTAAGCCCACCTTAAGTCATATGACAGTCAGCCTTGGGGATTTAGCATCTTAGACAACTCACCAAAATTAGGCATCTGCCTACTGAAAATCTGTTACATCACAGAACCCCTTAAATTGTTTTTTCTTCCCCATAGTACAGCATGTGATTAAATTGTGAGCAAATAAAACAACAGTGTTGTGCTTCTCTCCTGGGAACACAGCTAATGCACCCATCTCTGAGAGCAATGGCCCTGAAGCAGGCAAACAATCATTGCTGTAAAGGGAAAACAGGCCTCCTACTGGCATGGTGAGAGGAAGAAGTGTTTGGAATAAGAACTAGATAAACACTAATAAAACGGAGAAATAAGAAAAAAGTAAGGTATTACCTTCTGATTTCTTGAGTTGACTGACATTGCTGAATAATAAAAAAAACTCTAACATAATAAACTTGCCAAGAAAATATAAAGACACACATCTGACATGCTGACACAGCAATGAAAACCTAGAGCTCTGCAAAAAGAGAAGCATGACAGTTCACCTCCCTGTGGCAGCCAACAGTCCTTGGCCTTGAGATACCAGGGAGAAAAACAAGGCAGCCTGAAGGGTCTAAATGAATACCAAGCAGTCCTGATGACTATGAAATACAATCCTACATACTGCCAAAAATGGGAAACTTCTTAGATCATTTCCTGGCTGGATTTGACACCAAACATATCATCTTATCACTTTCTCAATCAACAGCTTCATCTGTATGTGCATTTTCTGAGGGAACATAGTTTACTGGCAGCTACAATAGCTTTCAGCTAAACGTATTGTTCAACAAGTTATTGATTATCTATTTTGTCAATGAGGATAACAAGGGAGGTGTGTGTGTGTGTTGGGGGGTTAAATTTTTGGATGGATTTGCTGTAGCAGATACCACTCCAACACACACTTTTTTCTGCCTTTCCTTCCCTTAAAAGACACAATGCGACCTTGAAGATTATATTAAGCTGTGAGGCATGTACTCTTTCCACACCAAGGGGAAGTGGGGTCAAAAGCCCAACTATAAACAATTCTTTGTTTTTCCCAGTTCCAGAACTATATATAAACAATGATATTTAATAATATATAAAACTTTTAACAATTGATTAGAATAAGAAAAAAGAAGCCCAGGGCTCATTAACGGGTCCAATTTTGAGGTATTTTTAAGCTTTTATCACTCTTACTAGAAATGAAAAGTCAATAAATATACTCTAGCACTCCCCTCCAAAATAAGGGAGACATGACTTGACCCGTCATCTCTGACTACCAATAGCTTTCTCCTTTCACCATAAAAGGGGCTCAGGCCTCTTCATCCTGGGTATGTGAAGTTGAAAGAGAAATGATAATCTATACGATCTCCCACCACCAAGACAAAGGCCTGCACTGGGCAAATGCTGCAAAGTAGAGAGTCTACAACCTACTCCTACTTGTGTCCAAGACAATGCAGTAAAATAAGGAACAGAAATGGTAAAGCCATGGTATTATACATAAACATGCCAGCTTATGAAGCCCTGTGGTAAATACAAGTAGAGGACAAAAACATAAAATTGTAGCTAAAGATAGCCAAGAGAAATCCCACAACAGATATATAAAGGACTCTAGACAACCTGGTAAAACAAAGAAACATCTGTATAACCCTTCCCCCTTATTAAGAGAGATGAGAATTTCACTAAAAAAGTGCATCAGCCATTAGTTCTAGAGGCACAGTAAGTAGTAGTCTTCAGTAATGTACTCAGGCTAACAAACCATACTTCACTAGCTATAAACATTATTCACCACTGTTTGGGCTCATCAATGCAGAGTGAGTGCTCATCAGTGCAGAGTGAGTGAAAAAGGAAATATTTCATAGTATAGGTACAGTTATTAAAAATCCTAATACAAGTCTACCTCAGAAGTAGGTAACAATGTGAAGCAGGCATAAAGGTTAACATGTCAGTTTAAGGGACATCAGTTCTAATTACGATGTACAAAGATGCTAAACTAGATCAGATAAACAAATGCAAGGCAGAGTAACCTCACATCAATAACTGTTGTTGTTGTTTGTCTTTCGGCTTTTCCCAGTTAGGGGTCGCCACAGCGGAACTCCGGTCCGCTAATGATTGGCGGTAGATTTTTACGGTGCTGAGTTGCCAGCTCGACGCCCAGCCTTCAATAAAGGCATGCCCATTCACGCATGTAAGTCACTCGACCGCGGGGAGGGCATGCAGACTCCACACAGAAGGCACTCCCCGCACTCCAACTGATAATCGAACGGGAGAACCTCTTAATTGATTTTCAGAGTAATACAGGCAATTACCAGAGCACTTTGAAGAATCCCTGACACACAGTTCTGCTGAAATGCTGCCTCTTAATAGTACTACACCCAGTTAAGGTATTACTTCAGAATAGATGTGAATAATAATGGATGGAGATCCACCAGTACACCTTCATGAAGTAAAAAGACATTAGTATGTTAAGTTAATTCAATGCTGGCAAACAAGCGTCAGAAATGTTACTGGCCATCTCAACAGTACAGCACCCATTACTGACATTACTCTATTAGACGTAGGAACAGAAATGGAAAAAGGACTGCAACTACACCTTTAAAGATAAGGCAAAAGAAAACATTACTTTGAACAAATTGTTTACCTGCATCCATCTATTTTTGACTATTAGGCTATGGTTCTTCATCTTATAAAACTGCCACTAAAGCTCCAGGATGGTAAGAGAGAGAGAGTACAGGTGAATGTAGTTACACTTACACAGCTAGACAAGCCCCAGTCTAGTGTATGCATTAAAAAAATTCAACCACTACTAGAATAGAGAAGAAGGTTTACATTAATTATGGATCACCATCCATTGTCACACTAATTACGGATCGTCATCCACTGTCACACTAATTATAGCTCGCCATCCATTGTCACACTGATTATGAATCATCATCCACCGTTGCACTAATTATGGATGGACATCCGTTGTTAGCCACTTTTAGCCCATACAGACACATATTCATGGTGACTACAGACTAGTTACATTGGTGTTCACTCCTTCAGTGAAGATACCAAAACGATGCTGTGTGTAAGGAAATAAAGCAACATAGTAATGTAACACTGAAAAATATTTATGGAAACATGAACTGAGAGAGGCAAAATAGTATGAGAGGAGGATGTAAGAAAGGAGTATGCAGGAAAGTAAAAGTGTCAGTTGAGGAAGGTAACCCTAAGGAACAACCAGGAGCATGGTAAACAAAATCAGGTTTGGTGACAGTGAGGAAAAGGGTACTGACTGAATACAGCAAGAAGGATGGAGTAATAAAGTATATAAAATGTAAGACAGAGAAAGACAGGAGTGGAAAAAGATAACAGAAGGTAAGAAAGAAGTTTTAAATAACAGCGATATATAAACTTGAAAAGAAAAATAAAGCATCTGATTATCTATCCACTTGAAGTAACACTGCAGTTAAAATACCCCTTTTGGCTAGGTGAGAACTAATGGACATTTCAAAACCCTGTTTGGAGTAAAATTTTCAAATGTAAGAGTAAATTTATTCCATCATTTTTGTTATGTAGACAATATAGACTGCGTATCCTTCAGTGCTAGTAGACTGACTTGTACTAAGCAGGTAATACAGTGAAGAGGTATTCACGGGCTGCATAACAAATTTCAAAGAAAAAGATTGACATTTACTAAGTACTGTACAATAGCTCGCAAGTCAGTTTTGGTTGGGGAATCATCAAACAGCTAGGAAATTTTAGACAAGTAGGCTTAAATAAAGCTTTGGAATGTTAGAAATAAGACGGTAACCACAGCACAGCATATGGCCCTGTTATAGGCTAACTCAGCTTTTAGTGCACTGGTTGTGAGAAAGTCAGAGAAGGAAATAGAAACATAAAAGAGACTGGGCAGCATGCACTGATGTACTTAGTCATAAAAACTTTGATTCTGACATAGTATGCCAAGTCTTTGACAGATGTCAAAACCTAAGTTTGCATTCCAAGATGGCCTCAAGAAGCTTAGCAGATTTCAAAGTTTGAATAAATGCAATAAGCAAGAGAGTCATGTACAAAATGAACACACATTTTATTTTCAGGGATGTTTAAATAAAGACTTGAGTTTGATAAGGCCTGAACAGAAAGTCTGTAAATAGAAATACAACAATTTTGCTTCATTATCAATTCATTTTAAAGAGGAGTCTTTAACTGTAATGTGTTGCTTATTAGCCTGACAAGTCTCATCTGCAAAGCCATGCTGCATATGACAATTGACATTATGAATTGCAAAATAAAAAAATGTATTATATTTGACCCTTAGCAGTTTGCCTTTGTCAAGTGAAGATCCTGCCTAATAAGTTTGGTTCACTTCTTCAAGAGTATTGCACAGGATGTCGACAGTAGACATGCTGTTCACAAGGTGCATCTTGACAGGGCTGAGGTGTTTGACATCATATCCCATGTTGGCATTGTAAGTAAGCTTAATGCTTTAAAGTACAGCCATGTATGATAAGATAGATAGCAAACTGGCTAAAGATAGGAGACACATAGTATAAGTTGCTGCACCTCATCAGAGAGTATGAAGGTAACCAGTGGTGCCCTCAGGGCTCAGTACTGGAATTCCTCCTTTTCGACATTTATTTTTCTGATCTACAGACAGGAGAGAGAGACCTCTGGCTAACTATGATTGCAGACAACTGCATACTGGGTGTTATTGTCAGTTGTCAGGTTCCCCTCTGATACTCTAACTATTCAACAAGAACTTAGACAAATGAATAACTAGTGCACTAAATCTGGGCTCAAATTAAATGCAAAAAAGTGCAATGCATTAACATTTAATACACAACTCCACCCCACATCATACAGCACAGACAATACTTCAAAATGGAAATGTTGTTATAGACTTTGGATTATAGGGTGATAACTCTTTTCAGTTTCAATCACAATGTGACAGCAGTAGACAAAAAATCCTTCTATTTAGTGCATGTAATTACCAAAGGAGTATCATACAGATCTAAAGAGCTCATGGTTTCCTGATATTCGGTACTGACTTATCGAAAAAAATGCCCCTTTAGGATTTTACCTCACTAAGCATATATCAAACAACTAGAAATACCCCAGAGGTTCCTAACTAGGAAGATCACAAGTTTATAAACCCTTAACTACACCAAGGAGACTGTAAGCACAGTCCCTTTAGGCTGTATCTTACACACTGCTGAGGAGAGATCTATACCTTGCCTTCCATGCCATTTCAGACACAGTTGTCCTTAATCTTTCTTTGTATCTCCTCAAATCTAACAGTTCCACAAATACTAGAACTAGGAACCTAAATATTCACCAGCAGATAAATAAACCATGATGGAGAGAGATTCATTATGCAGGAATGCTTCCACCTCTGCCCCTGCAAATTAAACAGTGTGACAGACAACCACCCTTTAAATGGGAAGCAGGTGACAATATGGACACCTCAGGCTTGACTGCCTTAACCCTCCCAGACAAAAGGGGTTTGGTGTAAGTGTGGGTACTGACAAGGTGTAAATGTCCACAAGATGCGATTGCCTTGAAATTCCTAGAAATTCTATGAGTGTGTAGCAATGTTAGTTCTAACTCTGTTACTTCAACATCAGGTAAGATATCTATCTAAAAAAGACTGTGGTTTCATTCTAAAAGGAAGAGAGTTTATGCCTCCAGATATTGTTTTTCTACTTATTTAATTACAAAAATAGAAATGAAGTGCAATTTAACAAATATTCTTAAAATAAAATTAATTACTCAATGACAGTTTCTGTTACCAAATAAACCAGAAAATCTCATTGCCTGAAATACTGTTCCCAAAAACCTGTCAACTCAGAATTACATTTTTGACAAGAAACAGAAAGGAAAGCACCACTGAACTCCCAACACTTCAGTTCCCTCTACATCCCAGCTACTCTATACAGGCTAACACTGAGAGTTCAGCTTTGGAGTATAAACTGAAAAGTTCAAAATTCGATAGTGTCAAATGGGTACAACCACAACGTGCTTCTAAATGAGAGCCCAATAAACAGTTCCAGTGAACTAAGTCTTGTTTTTAGCTGGTTTGATTAAACTCCACGCTCCCAAAACAATGTACATATATGTATGCTGGCTTTATAACTGCCAGTCTTGCTGTAAATAGAATCCAAGAAATTACAACTATTGCACCAGACAGGTATTCATACACAGTCTATACAACCTGCTATACTTCCAAGATTCTGTCACTGTTGTACTACAAATTTATTCTTCGCCATTTATACTGTTCACTGCTTCTGAACATCCATGCTAATCGCCTGAGAAAAATATGTTCTGTATTCTGTATACCAATACTAATATCCATTACTTTAATTTTTTTTTTGTACCGAAACTATCTTGGGAAACTGAACAAAGCAAGTAAGAAAATATGATTTGCTAACAGTTAAAAAGAAAAGGACATAATACCAATGTATATATTTATAAATGACATACCACTTAAACAGAGAATATATACACCATTTCTATAAAAATGAAATGGGACTTTGCATTCTCTTCTGATTTCTGCAATACAGTTAACTCTGTACAACAGACACTAAGCAGCAAGTCCCTCTCTGCCGTGCACACTGTCACTGGTGACAATATTATACACAATGCAAATAAAAGAATTTATAGCTAAAATGTGAGCAAAATATTAGCCATATGCCACTCGGATACATTCAAAATGTGTCAGAATGAAAAGAGAGAGCAGTAAAGTGGGAAAGAGTAAACGGAGGATACTGTCACAGGAAGATAACGAACAAGCAGCATAAAATGAACGTCAGAACAAAGAGAGACACCAGAGAAGCAGATGTTTTAAAGCCAAAAGAAACAAATCCCTTGTATACTGTTCAGGGGAACTGTAGCATCTATAAAGGAACTGTTATTACACACTTAGTGGGGAGTTCAAGCTGCAATCCCAAAGAGAAGGGGAAAAAGTTCTCATTTACATCAGTATAACACTAATTCATTGTAGCAGCTATGATATAAGACGTTCTTTCTGTCTTAGTATTTTTTTTTTCATTTTGTGTATGCAAAATGCAATAAATGTTAAAAACTCTGCAACAGAATCAGACAAAAAACTAATCTGACTGCTAGGAAACCAAGAAAAATTAAAATAATTTCACTTTATTTACAGGTTTAAAGTACTCTTTTGTAATATGTTCTTATATGTGTAGGCATGCATGCATATACATACATTATATACATTTGCTTACACACACACACACACACACACACACACACACACACACACACACACACACACACACACACACACACACACATCCATATTACAAACAATGATTAGTGCTAGCCTAACAATCTGCAAGTCTTCAGATCATTACAGTTAAGAATAACATATTCTATACAAGTATATGTTACCTTCAGTCCAAATGCCCTGAAGAAGACAAGATTTTTGAGATAAAATGTTAACCACTTACTGTATTTTTAATAAATGATCTGAGTTTGTTTATACGGAGTTACTGAAGTATATTTTCCCTGAATTAATTTCTAGTGATTCTGCAGTCATTTTTATTTTTAAACAAATATGTAATATATATATATATATATATATATATATATATATATATATATATATACACACACACACACACACACATATATATATATATATATATATATATATATATACATATATACACACACACGCACACACATACCCACACACACACACACACACACACACATATATATATATATATATATATATATTTATATATATATGTATGTGAGTGAAATTATATTTGTTTTTCTCTAGTCTTGCTTCCTTGGGTTGCAACGCAATGAATTTAATTCAACTATGAGAAACTTTCTTTCAAGTACTACCATGGGTGCCAGTGGAAGTGTGTGTGTGTGTGTGTGGGGACTCTAATACCTCTAAACTGTCCAGATTTTCCTACAATGTCCAAGAATTCTGACTAATATTTCTGGTCTGTTCTTCATAAAATTTGTGGTTTTCTGCCAAATTACTGAGGACTGAAGTGACAATGACACATTTGATTTTCAGACTTTACAGCCTTCAGAAAATGTATGCTAACTCAAAAACTGTTGTTCTAACAACTTTCTAAGCTCATAAGAACAATATTTAAAATTTGCTCCTATTTTGGGGCCTTTGTCATCCCCCCCCACACACACACACTGTTTCAGGCTGTATCCAGATTTCTTGTGCTAAGAGGTTGAGAGGCATGGCAACTCCTATTTTTCCAGATATTATCATACAATGAATTAATGAAACAGGTTTGCTGAACTGGGTTTTGATATATCAAGACAGGATGAAAGGCAGCTTGATTAAATGAAAGGAAACTGTGTGTGTGTGTGTGTCTCTCTCTGTATGCATGTATGTATATGTATATGTGTATATATATATATATATATATATATATATATATATATATATATGTATATATATGGGTCTACTTGAAAACACCGACACGCAAAACACTGACGATGAGAACACCAAGACCGGAAGATCGACAACTGAGATGACCGACAGTTTAAAAGCCTGACGCAGAGAACACTGACATGTTAAGGTAAGTGTGCGATAGTGACAGACTTTACGGTTAGGCGAACAGACCAATGTAGACCACCACAATCCTGCGATAAAACACTAATTTAATATGACAAGGCAAAATTCAACAAGCAGTTTTTAACACAGATAAGCGCTTTCGGGCTCTGCCCTTCTTCAGATTAACTAAAAACAATCTTAGTCTCATTTAAATACCTAATTCAAAACAGTTTCCAACCAATCAAAATTTATACTGCACCCTCCTATCTTTGAGGGCGGGTTTCATAGGAACAAATTCATTTAGACCTGGTGTCCTATGGGCTAAAAGCTCAATTATCCACATTGCTTCTCTCTCAGTGGCATCTATTAGGCTACCCTTTCTTATACTAGGAAACACATTTGCAATAGCTCTAAATCTAAACTGATGGTCATTATTTACTTCTATATGTTTATAAAGTGCATTGTGTATATTTCTAGTTCTTATGCATGAAAGATGTTGCAGAATTCTAACTTTAAACATATTATTTGTTTTTCCCACGTAAAATGCTTTGCATTGCTGACACTCAGCTAAATAAATTATATTCTTTGTTCTACAATTGGCTTTTGTTTTAAAATGAAATAATTTCCCTGTTACTGGATGCTTAAAAACAATCTCTTTATTAATACAGTGACATGCTTTGCATAGCCCACATGGTTTTGTACCTACTTGACAAATGAAACTTTTCTTGTGGTTACTCTTTTCTTGTATTAAAATGTCTTTCAGATTTTTGTTTCTTCTAAATCCAAACTTGGGTTCTATCCCTACTATTTCTTTTATTTTATCATCAGATAAAAGTATATGCCAATTTTTCTTAATAATGTCACATACACCATGTATATTACTACTATACATGAATGTCATTCTGTTAAATGCAAATTTATGGCCATGTTGCTCTTCTGATGAAATTGTCTTTAATGAAGATACAGATTTTCTATGTGTATTACCCTGACTTAATTCACTTTCTATCAACCTCTCATTATAACCTCTATTTTTAAAAATGTGTTCCATATTCATCAATTCTTCCTCAAAATCACTATCTTTAGTACAAAGCCTTGAGGCTCTACTTACCTGACCCCTTATTATATTCTTATATGTATGTCTGGGGTGCATACTATCATAAGTAAGTAAATTATTTTTCCAGCATTCTTTTCGAAACAAGGAAGTAACAAAGCCAGATCTTTCTTTTTTAATTCTGACATCTAGAAAATCTATAGCTTCATCTGAGCATGTGAGAGAAAATTTGAAAAAAGTTGTGGTATGTTCCAAATATTCTATGAAAAGTACTAGTTCTCTCTTTTCCCCTTCCCATAAAATAAAAACATCGTCCACAAAACGTCTATAAAGAAATAGATGCTTTTTCCATCTGTTTTGGCCCCCTAGCACAAAACATCTCTCACAAAATGACAAAACCAAATTTGCATATGTATTGGTACAGGGGGTGCCCATGGCTACCCCCTGTGTTTGTCTATATACATTGTCATTGCATATAAATACATTGTTAGATAAAATCAAATTCAAGCATTTTCTTATTGTAAATAATTTCCTATCATCTGATTCACCCATTTCTTTGCATAGTTTACAAACAGCATTCATGCCATATTCATTTTCTATCACTGTAAACAAATTTACAACGTCTAAGGTGACCATTAATACTTCTTTTCCACATATATCAACATTTTTTATGGCTTCCAAAAACTGTTGTGTATCTTTCAAAATTTCTATTATTCTTGTTGTATATGGTTTTAAAGTATATTCTAACCAAATAGATACATTTTCAGTTACCCATTTTCTACCTGAGACTATCGGTCTCAGTGGAGGATCTTTATAATTTTTATGTAACTTGGGTAGTGCTTTGAAAATAGGTGTTACCGGATATTCTATTAATAGAAATTCACTAAGATCTTGGTCTATAGTATTTGTTATCCAACATACATTTAATACTGTTATGAACTCCTATTATGATGTTGTTCAGTTCTAATGGACTAATTTTCAAGTAGGTATTACCTTCTATTAATAAATTATTTAATTTAAAATAACCATCCTTATTTAATATAACAACCGCTCCACCTTTATCTGCCTGTTTTATTATGATATTATCATTATTCTGTAAACTTATTAATGCTTGTTTTTGTGTTTTTGTTAAATTAAAATATTTCTGATTTTTACCTTCTTCCAAATATTTATATAAATCAGCTTCACATACTTTAAGAAACATTTGCATGGTAGAAATGAGTGGTGGCATGAATGTACTAGGTTGTCTCAACATATGCTGTCAATTTTGTTGGTTAAATAAACTTTGCAACATTACTTTTCTACCATAAAACATCATATCCATGACTATTTCATTAGAACAGCTTTCTCTACTTGGTGCGAAGGACATACCTTTGTTTAAAACAAATAATTCATCATCATTAAGAACATAGTTAGATAAATTATAAACAATATTATCACCAGTGAATTTGATGTCCTTCCCTTTTTTTTTTTTTTTTTTTTGCCGGCGGGTTAAGTGAGTTAGGGTTAGGACGCGGGTTAGGCGAGTATGCGATAGTGACGGACCTTAGGGTTAGGGTTAAGGTTAGTGCATAAATAGTTGTGTATGTAAGGTTTTTGTTGTGCTTGTGTTGTGTGTGTGTTTTTCGGAAAAGGTATTTGTTTTGTTTTGTTGATTGTCAGGATTGTGGTTTGTCGAGCATGTGAAGTTTCGTGCTTTTAAACTGTCAGTCATCTCAGTTGTCGATCTTCCGGTCTCTGTGTTCTCATTGTCGGTGTTTTAAAGTAGACCCATATATATATATATATATATATATACATACATATATATATATATATGTGTGTATAGATAGCTGTACCTGATTTTAATGAAAATACCTATAGCTGACCAATGAAACATCAACCACATATGGTCGAAAACACGGAAGCCGACACTGCACTATGCATAAGCTGAGAAACAGCTTCACTGCATTCAATTTCAAATAATAAAAAAAAAAAAGTAAACACACAAATATATCTATATGTAACTATATAGATAGATAGATAGCTAGATACATGCATACACACACACACACACACACACACACACACACACACACACACACACACACACACTTTTAATCAAACAAGCATGGGTTTATGTTTTATTGTACTGCTAGATTAAGAACGAAGAGTAACTAGTCATTTATTCATTTTCCAATACTGGCTTCATTCTCTTCAGAGCTGTAAAGGAGCTGGAACCCATTCCATTAAGCAACAGACAAAGCATGGAACCAAGCTATGACATAGTGCAATTCATCACTAGATGGCCTGGCACATAAACATACCTACAGTAACTTGGAGGATCACTAATTTAACCTACTGTTATGTCTTTAGGATGTGGGAGGAAACTACAATAACAATAAAAAAAGTGAACACAGAGGGAAGAAATAGACTCCCCAATGAAGGCACCCCAGCTGGAAACCAAACCTGATATCCAAGCTATGTGAAACAGCAAGCCTGAATGCTGCATACCACTGTGTTACTCTGACAGGAATGTTGTTGTTTGTCTTTCGGCTTTTTCCCGGTAAGGGGTCGCCACAGCGGAACTCCGGTCCGCTAATGATTGGCAGTAGATTTTTACGAAATGCCGAGGTGCCAGCTCGACACCCAACCTTCAATGAAGGCACGCCCATTTACGCATGAATGTCTTTCGAACGCTACCCAATCGCGGGGAGGGCATGCAGACTCCACAGAGAAGGCACTCCCAAGCCAAACTGAGAATTGAATGGGAGAACCTCTTGCTGTGAGGTAACAACGCTACCGCTGTACCACCGCGGAATACCTTACTCTAACAGGAATACTCTGTTTAAAATTACTTTTGTGAATTCAAAATGTATCAGTTAAGACTACAAAAGATGTCATTGTGAGTTTTAGAATTTTGGAAGATTCAGGAGTTTTAGAAAAATCAGTGGGCTACATGAAATTTAGAATGGACAGCATACTTTTTTTCTTTAAAAGGACCTCTGATGTAATTTCTTCCTTACACAGAAAAGAAGCATTATTTTGCTGTATTTTAGATGCTCACCTGTGTATGCATAAGACCTAAAGGAAGCATTCCTCCAGCAGGATTTTCAAATATACACCTAGTAGCTTGTTAAAGTGAACAGCGACTCTCCCTAATACACCCTCTTAATTTTATCAACATTTAGAGAGTGGAAGTAATGGGGAAACTGCTTAACCAGTAAACATACTATATCAGCACAAGTTTCCAGGTAGAGACAAATGAAAGACAAGGTTATGCAAGCCATAGGTAAAAGCAATAAGTCAGACTTAGCTTTCAGGTAGGGACAAATGTAAGGCAAGTTTATGCATGCCACGGTTGTGCAATTCAAACCTATCTCCTGTCTTGACGAATAAAGTGCATTAACTGCTATGCTGTATCATCATTAATATATAAAGTATAAACTAAGGAACACTGATGTGAAAAACTATACTAGTGCAAAATCCTACCAGACTCATGCAAAGCATTTTTACATCTTGCAGCAAAAAGCCTGCAGTTATTAAGACTAACATGTTATTTTCTGTTGAGAACTGCTATCTTAAGTACTCTAGTGTTACACTTGTAAAGAAAAGTCTCAAGGTGCAAGGCATGATCTATCACTGCCTGCAGTGTAACACAGACTGGGCACAGAAATGCTTTAACAAAATACAGAAACACAAAATATGGATCAGAAATGGACAAGCACACAACTTCTACAGGCATTATACATTTCTTTGATTACATGAATAAGCTTTACAAAAAAGGCAAATGTGTTTACACGTTATAGAAAACCAGAATTAAACAATTTTACTTAAATTAGGTTTGAAAAGAAGAGCAGAATATGATTCTTCCTTCAGATTACCCAGGAAAGCCAAAATATAAACTCCCTTTTAAATACAGTGTATGAAAAGGTGGGCACACTGGGCTCTGAGTAATTTTTTCCATGCACTAGACTCTTCAAAAAATTGTGATGGGACTCTAATGTCTACTGAACAGTCACTAGACATAGGTGGAAAGGAACGTGGTTTAAAGTCTAACCTGAAAGACTTGCTTGGAGCAGTGAAACAACAACCTGCAGTGTTCCTCTTAATAATAATATCAATATGTTGGGTTGGCCTTAGAAGACAAGTATCTGATGTAATACATAACCAGGATGCTTTTTAGCTTCATTGGTTCAGAAACCACTTGCCAGGAATTTTGTGAAATACTACACAATGTATTTATTTTTTGGAGAGGGTGGGGTGGTCATGTTAATTTTTTTCCCTCACTTCTGCTTCACCAGTGTAAAATATGCAGTCCATTAATTATCACCATTATTCTGGAATGCTCCCCATCCCTAAGCTCCCACAGAACAGGTCCACAATAGCACAAGAGCCATAATCTTTTCAGCAAAGAGTCAAGACATAACTGTGGGTAGAGGGTATGTCCAGATACAAGGAGGAGCTAAACAGTAAAAACTATATACACACAATATACATTTCCTTATATGTGTGTATTATCTACACACACACACACACATATATATCTATATATATATATATATATATATATATATATATATATATATATATATATATATATATATGCATCACTTCACCATATATTATGTAATAATATACATGACTATTCACTGTTTGTCTAGACTTCCCCATACTCAATTCTCATATGATTAATTATTTCTAGCAGTTATCTGAATTGTATTATTATTGTGCTGTACACTGTATTTTTCTCTTATTGGGCTGTACACTTTAACTTTTGACCTTCTAAAGATTTCTTTTTCTATTCCATATGTACTACATTCTGTATTTATTCTTGTTAAACTGCATATTTTCTCTTTGTAATGGATGATGTTTTTGTTCTCCTGGGCTGAACCCCGTATATGGTCCTAAGAAACTAGGATTCTACCCTGGTTAACTAAATTAAATAAAACAAAAAAAAAATAATACAAATAAACGCATATATGATCTATAAGGTCCAAACCACTTAACAGATGTACCTCAGCTACACTGTTATCTATAGTCACTTTGGTGGAATAAATTAGTAGATGAAATGGCCCTTCTCTTAGAAGGCACTTATGTTCACATGGTATCTCTGCCCCCTTCCTTATCCTACTGACCAGAGTACATGATGACCTCAAAGTGGCTCTAAATGGAGGTTGCTAGCAATACAATAGTACATTCTACTGCTGGGCAGCATACTGAATTTTTATTAGCAATCCTAAAACAACTTTCATTTAAGTAAAAAATCAAAACCACAAAACTGTGTATTGTAACCAAATGTTCTATTATGAGCTTGCAAAGTTTTTGAACAGGTGCTATGTCATTGCTAGGTAACACTTCAGCACACAGTGAAATAACACTCTGAACACCCAAATATGAAAATTACCATGCTTATGTCACTGTATTAGATAGATTTTTCCTAAAGGGTGAATATAGACTTGCCAAATTCACAGTTAGCTTAAAACAATAACTTAAATCCTTTTACTGCTAGCGCTGACTGCCTTAAGGAGAAAAGGAACAGCTGGTTATTCAGGAAACACAATATGTTCAAATTTCCAACAACTTTCAGTTTTAATTGGGTTCTGCAAAGCTCTTTCAAAAGGAGCTTTGGTGAGGAGGGCTAATACAGGTTAACTCTTTCTCTTGAGTGAATTCACAGTAATTATACTTTATTTTCAATTTCTAAACTGTTCATTCTTTTCTAATATACTGCATTTTTACATGGATATCATGCAACTATAGCTAAACAGGAATTAAAGGCAGCCACCAAACTGGAGTGACCTGTCAATGCATGTAGAATGGGTCTTTAATCCCCACACAGCCCATGAGCATACACAAAAAGGGTCAAAGGCAAGGGATTAATAAGAAAAGTGAGCATGCCCTTTTCTTATTCATCAGTGATTAAGTACAGTGTCTACAGCTTCTCTTTCTCAAGTGAATAAGCAATTAACTGAACCCTGAAACCGCCTTTAACTCATGAGATATTCCCAAGCATTTTATACGGAGTTGACTTATTTCAGACTAATGCAAATGAAAAAGAAACAAGTATAAAATGCAAATATTTAACAAATACCCAAGGCTTCACAGCTCTTCCGAAGAATCTTACTGTGATTCAGTGTTTAAAGACTACAGGACCACTGACCAAATTCTTTATGTAAGAGGGGTTTCAACTACACAGTTGCCTCATTTTTAAATAACTTACCTACACTTAATTTTTTGCTGTTATTTGACTGGCTAGGTAAGGGGACCATGCAACAGGCAACAAGCCATCCTTCTCATCTCTGTAATGTGTTCTTTTCAACCACATCCTAGTAAGGAATTCTACTAAAAGTTTGGCAAAAATGTCTGTTAAGGATAAAGTGTCAATTTATTAAGCTCAGCCCATATATGTTCCCGATAACAATATGGTTCACACAATGACCAGATGATGGAACCAGTACTTTTTGTTTTGATTTACTGCAGGCATATAATGCCTGATGCTTGTAGATTATGTACAATTAAAAAAAAAAAGCAAATAGCACCATCTGCAGTGATTTGTTTGTGCACCACTGTTCCAATGTTCAAAACACAAGTCTGTTCATGCGGATGGCTGTAAAACACTTTAATCTCAGAAAGTATAAAACATTAAAAACAATAAAACAAAGTAGATGAGTGCTTTCGCATCATCACAGGATGCTTCATCAGATCTAAAGAGTCGCACACAGTGCAGGTATTTAAATAGCTCCAATTTAGAGCCTCAGATCACGTGACCCCAGGGCTGGTTTTAAAGGGACATATTCATTCAGTCCTTTGCCAGTAGTTGCCTGTAACAAAATAATCCACTTGGTTTCCAGATTCACAGTACTGGTTCTCACATCTCCTCCCCTAATACTTGGTGTAAAAACCTCAAGTACAAAAAAGTTAAAAGTATCCACAGAACCTTTGAGCAGACTTGTGTTTTTGGATATCGTTTGTTTTGGTCAGCTTCAGCACCTGTGTTTGGCTTATTTTAGCATTTTGTATTTATCTGGCTAACTGGAGCATGGCGGAAGCCAGCAGCATCGAACTTGATTACATCCCAGTGAGTGGCAGGATGTCTACATATAGCCATTGTTTGGATTTTGTTTTGAACATGGAAGGTAACCCATTGCCGAAACTTGATGTTGACCCTTCATTCACTTTTACTCAACTTCCTGATATGGACTATAATAATTTTAAACTACTTTTAAAACATTTGAGAACAACCTATACAAGTATAAGAGGCTTCAATGGCAAAGACTGCACCTTAAAGCCTGTCTTCCATATAAAGTGATTCCGAGAGGTTTTCTTGTGAGTAAAATGTCAACATATAGGAATGCGTTCCCTGACTTGTTAAGAGACTGGCAAAATTTAAATCTGGAGATGGGATTTAAATACAGTAACCTGCTGTTAAAATTCTTTAGCCCATCTGAAACCTCCCTGCTGACTGAAATCAATAAAGACATTGACAGACTGAATAACCTGTCTAACCCAGCCCTATATACTCAAAATATAGATGATTTATTCGCAGATATAGAGCTCTATGAGAAGAAATTAATTGAAACTAAAAAGAAGTTGTTGTTCCGTGACAGATCTGACTTGTCTGAAGGCCGTATATTTTCATGGCCAAAGAATGAGGTTTATATGGGGTCTGAGGATGACAATGTGCAGCCCTTGTCAACAATGAATAAACAAGCATCTTCTGTAAATGAAAATCGTGCAGATTGCTCAGATAGTGGCAACGTGGATACCTGCAACTCTAACGTGAACATTACTAATGAGAATTTGAATCTAAATAAGCTTCTGAGAGCAAACACTGCAACCTTAAATGCATCTGCTTCCGCACTGAATAATGAGCATAGGGATACAGACAATCAGCACTCTTTTTTTGCAGTTAAAGGCTCCTGAATTGGTCAGACACAACTTGAGGGGGCTGGTCGAGAAGCAGGAGTCAAACAGGAGGGAAATGCCAACTAGAACTGGGGCCTGCAGTGAGGAGGAAATTCCGAGGACTTGGTAATTAATATTTCTTTCATCTCACGAATTCAACAGAGAGCAGATGAAGGTACTGAATCATGGTCTTTTGTTTACACCAGCTAAAGGCTCAAATTTATATAACGTCTTATTGGATTTTAAACTATATATATGCAATATTGTGTTAAAATTGAATTATGGTAATACTGCTCCACCTTTGAATCTGTTTAAAAAACCAAGTACATATATGCCTGTTCTTCCTCCACTGGCAGGGGCTTTTAGTAAGGTTTGTGAGGAGGAAATCTATAACTTATTTAACGAGCAAGCCATGAAGAAAATTTATTTTAATATGACAAATACACAATGGGAAGTCTTGAAGGACTTAGTGCAACAAGATTTATATATACGACCAGCAGATAAAGGGGGAGGGATTGTAGTTATGGACACAGAGAAGTATGTTGATGCCATGCTTACAATGTTAAATGATGAATCTACATACTATGTTTGTGAATGCTATGAAGTTGATAGGATAATCAGAAATGGATATTCCTATGTATATGAGCTGTTAATGGAAGAGCTGATTGATAAACAGCTATTTGAGTATTTTAATATTAACTGTCCTACTATACCTGTTATTTATTGACTGCCCAAGGTTCATAAAACATATATCAACCCCCCTATGAGACCTACTGTATCAGGGAAGGGATGGGTTCACTGAGGCCCTGTCTATCTATGTTAACAAACAGCTACATCCGATAACTGATAATGCTGAAACTGTGCTAAGAGATACTGGTCACTTTTTGATAAGACTATCAGAATGGCTGAGAACCACCACCTTGATGAATACTTATTTGTTACAATGAATGTTACCTCATTGTTTACTGTTATTCCAAATGAAGAAGGCATTGAGTTGGTTAGACGTTTTTTAAGTAAGAACTGTTCTTATACTTCTGAATGTAAACATTTGATATGTTACTTGTTAGATACAATTTTAACCAACAATGTGTTTTTGTTTAATGACAAATTTTATATTCAAAAGGTGGGTGTAGCACCATGTGTGCAAATACCTATACTAACATGGTGATGGACCAGTGCATTTAATGACAAATATTATATTCAAAAGGTGGGTGTAGCAATGGGCACCATGTGTGCAAATACCTATGCTAACATGGTGATGGCCCAGTGGGAGTCTGAGTTTGTCTTTAGTGAGAGAAATATCTATTGTCGGTTCCTGATGCACTATGCTCTGTTCATGGATAACGTTTTTTTTGGTCTGGGCAGACACAATGGAAACTTTACAGGAGTTTGTGTAGTACCAACATGGTACCACTGATTTCTGAGGTTTATTTATAAATGCTCTGATGTAGGCATAGACTTTCTGGATGTGTACATAAAAAGGGTGGGTGATGGGATAAATGCCACTACCTATAAGAAGGCATGTAAGAAGAATCTGTTGTATGCACCCTAAGCACCTGAAAAGGAATGTAATGAAGGGACAATTTTTTTAGACATGCGAGGTTACACAACAAGATAGTGATATATATTCTTCCTTTAATACATTAGAGGATGAATTCTGTCATTGGTGTTATAGTGAATATATGGTAGGAGGTACTGGCACATCGCCAGATGAGAACACTACCTTATTTTGGTAATGCCTCCAAAAATACACAGACATCTAGGAATACTGGGAATGATACATTGAGGCTATCCTTGAATTACTCTAATAATGCCACAATATTTGTGGCATTATTAAAAATCACTGGAACATACTTATGACGGACCCTAAACTCAAAGAGACGATAGGGTGTGAACCAAAATTCACATATACAAATTATAAAACAATCAAGAGAATGCTCTGCTATAAACCCCTTTTAAGAGATGCTGAGTCTGGACTGACTCTCAAAAGGACATTCTGGTGTGGTGGCTGTAATATTTGTGGCTACATCAATTAATGTGATTATTTCTTGCATCCTGTTATGGGTCGTAGATATAATTGTGAATTTTATGCTGACTGTAACACACAGTATGTAGTTCATTATGCTCAATGTGTTGTGTGTAAATGTTATTATGTTGTGAATACAAAGTGATACTTCAGGGATAGGATTAGGGAGCATATTTATAGTATGAATAAATGCGATGATAGGAATGCACTTGGAAAATATGTAAAAAGAGAAGGTTCTATGCATACTTTTAACTTTTTTGTACTTGAGGTTTTTACACCAAGTATTAGGGGAGGGGATGTGAGAACCAATACTGAGGAATCTGGAAATCAAATGGATTATTTTGCTACAGGCAACAACTGGCACAGGACTGAATGAATAAGTCCCTTTAAAACCAGCTCTGAGGTCATATGATCTGAAGTGCTAAATTGGAGCTATTTGAATACCTGCACTGTGTGTTACTCTTTAGATCTGATGAAGCATCCTGTAGTGATGTGAAAGTGCTCATCTCTTTTGTTTTATTGTTTTTAATGTTTTATACTTTTTGAGATTAAAGCGTTTTACAGCCGGAAGAGCAGACTTGTGTTTTTGGATATCGTTTGTTTTGGTCAGCTTCAGCTCCTCTGTTTGGCTTATTTTAGCACTGTTCCAATGTTATTTAACAAGATCCAGGAGTTCTCTGGATGATACTTTAAGGGCAATAAAAATGGCTACATGCTTCTGAATGCCCCCCCCCCCAAAAATGAAAATAATAGATGCATTTTTATCATGTCAGCTGATCTACTTTGGGACTTCCCTTGCAATATTGTTGACTTTGTTTGCTTTCTATTCCACTCCAGTTTAGCATTTTTTTTCTTTGAAGCGCCTGCATTCAGGGGTAAATGCACCCAATGCAAGAAATAGTAAGAGGCATCATATGCCAAACTAGGTGAGCTTGCATAGCCCCCACTCTGGGCCTAAAAGTTTGCCATAAACAATGAGTAGGAACACTCTCTGAAAAATCAGGAAAAAAAAAAACAAAGAAGATCTGATACCTACACTATTTACTAGGGCATATGAGTACATACTTGCCTGATATACTGGAACTTCAAAATACTACTGCTGAATGGAACTATTATCTAAGTAAGGTGGTAATGTGAGAATATATCTTTGAACCTTTAAGAAGGGTCCCCCTAACAGATGAAAAGATAAGGTAAGAACATGTCTGTTCTCTGTCTCTTTGGGAACCTTCCATAGTGGGTCTACAGATGAAAGAAGTGAGAGGACAGTCAAAAGAAATGGCTTAGTAGGCTAAATCCTGACTAAATCCTGAAGTACCAAGGTACTAAAGGATCCTGGTTTCAGGAGTCAAGGTCTAGGCAATGATGCTTGGTGAAGGAGTGAACTGATGATCAAGTGGTCATGTAACAAATATCTACAATGGAGGCAGCCAAGCCCATGCTGCAGCAATCTTTGATAGCAGCATCAAGCAGAAGGTAGCTCACTGCCTGATGACAATAATGATTGCAGCTTTTAATCCACTACGAAGGGGGTATATACCTGGCAACTGCCAGCTCTTCCTTTCCCATCTCATAGCAATGGAGACATAGAGCTGTACTGTCTTTCAAAACTCATGCACTCATTTCACAGAATTAGGAGTGCATTTCAGTTTTTTTCCAATATTTTACTTTTCAAAATTTTAGTTTGCAATATATCACTAAATGAAAACAAACATTTGAAACAATTTACACAATTTGCAGTAGCAACAATCATTTCAATATATTAGTTGCATAATTTGTTCAGAGAGTAAAGTTTACAATAAAAAACTAGATTATGAGACAAACCTATATATTCTATGTACATCAAGTGCTAAAATATTACGGTTCTGCTTAACTTGTCATTTTTAACTATACCTATCTACATAATTAAAACAAAGAAAAACATTAAGACCATATTATCTAGCAAATACAAAGAAAAAAGAAAACTTAATGACTTTTGTTAGGTTTAATTAACTTTTGATATTTACTATCATGCCTTTTCATATTAAGATGTTGTCAAGGAGAATTTTCCAACCTTGCTTTAAAAAAAAAAAGTTTGTTTGGATTCTTTGTTATTAGTTTATGTGCTGTTACGTATTTAATTGTCATGCTTTTGAAGCCAGACCATGGCATTTGGGTCTATCCAACTAGTTTTGACTGATGCATAGCTTGATTAAGGAAAAAAGGATAATTAGCACAAATAAGTTTTGTTTAGGTATCTTCTGACAAGTAATATGTAAAATAGCAAATTCCCATGACAGCGTGTATTTTTTCTATCCCATTTTTTCCAGTCTAACTCAATTTGGAGTTGTAAATGTACTTATAAATTAGGAGTGCATTTCTGAGGTGTGAAGGGTTCTTTCCCATCTGCTTTATGTCCCCACAAAGAAAATAATAATTCCTAAAAGTGGACAGTACAAAGAATTAATCTCCACTGTGAGTCTTGTAGCAACATCCATTTCAGGAGGAATATGAACAGTATTTAATTTTAAAAATTCTTATTTACTCTCTGATGGATGAGTGTCTTTGTTTTAATGATTTATTAATTTTACATATGATTTCTCCTTACTATGAGGGGTTTTCTTAGGAGAGAGGAGTCAGAAAAGGATGTGGGAGTTGTTTACATGTCATTTACAGACTGGTGGTTTGAAATACACCTACCTCATTTGAATAGAAATAAACGTGGATCATATGTTTTGGTCCTTCCTAATCCTCACCCTCCCAGATTATAACAGATGCATTTACGTGGTGGGTTTAAGGTGCAAGTTTGATAACACAGACGGCTCTACCACAAGTGGATTCTTAGGCCCTTGATCACAAGGAAAATACAAAGATGAGCAGATTGGCATAAGGACAAAGCTGGCATCATTTTGGAGAGGGAAATGTGAGGCTAGTCCTAAATAACACTTGATCCTTGTGAAGGACCAGATATGTTTCCTACAGGTGATGATCTGCCAATCTGGGATCCTATGAACAGGGGTAAAAGTAATTAGAAAATACAACTTTCAATTGCCAAAATTCAATACTGCCTGTCCGGCATGTTTGAATGGGGGGGAGGGGGAGGCTGGTCAAATATGAATTTTAGGTACAATACAATCAAGGGGTTCTTCAGAAGAGGGTTAAGAAGCAGGGTCCCTTTAAATGAAAACTCCACCTTGGAACTCAAAAGTGTTTTTCCATTTTGTTTATGAACTCAGAGTTATTTTAATGCACGAAAATCACTATGTCTTCTTATGTTTTAACATGTTTTACCAATGGCCATCGTGGGGTCTGCCATATCAATGTGATATTGATTGACTTATTTGTTTCTAGTACCCAGAATGCATTTCAAGTCCCTTTATTTAAGTCATATCAAACATAAGGAACAAAGTGAATCATACTGATTAGGGAAAGAAGCCTCATGGTGAGTTAAACTGCAGGGTGAGGGTACACTTTTCCTTTAGGAAACAGACTGACCACCTAATGCTCAGCAAGAGTCCAGCTCTTCAGAACATCATGATATACCTAAAAGGCCAACATACAAACAATGACACTAGATTAAATGAGAACCAAATTATACAGGTACCTAAAATTAAGTCAAAAGCACTTCCATATTAACCAACAGTGATGGCACATACCACCTTTCAATCCAAATGCAGAAACTTTTATATTTGGCAAAGTATGCCTGAAAGGTTTCCTGGTACTTTAATCATTCTGGACACTCCAGCTCCCCACCCAGAAACTCTAGCAGCTCGGTGGATCTACGGCAGCAGCCAGGTCCTGAGATGGAATCAGATACAGACCCAACCTGTTTGTACTGGGAGTATTCCCTATATTGTTAGGGACCTGGCTACCTAAAACCACTCTCGTCTCAGCCACCAAGGGGAGACAAAGATAAGTTTTTGTCTTTCTTCCTTGAACTCTGGATAATGTAGAAGCCATGCTCCACAGAAGACTACACTCACTGAATCTTGGAGAAGCCAAGATAAGCCCCCTCTCCAAATGAATCATCACTCATCAAAAACATGTTTGAAGTTGGCTATATGAAGGAGATCTGCAGCAATAAACTGGCGAGGAGATCTCACCACTGCAGGATTCACAGACTGGGTTCTGATACCAAAATAAGGACAATAGCAGCACCATAACTGAAGCCACCAACACCTCATGATCATTTGCAAACTTTACATTCTTAAGTATGTGAAAGGCATTGTGACAGTTGTGGCAGCCATCAAGCCCTGAATATGTGGGAAAAGTAGACAGTGGGACTTGTTCTGTTTTGTCGCGTGCACTGCCAAAGCTATAACATCCAGGATCTCTCTACTGGCAGGAATGACAGAAGGTGAGGTGTGTCCAGTTCTGCATCAATGCAATCGGTTATATTTAATGGGATCAGATAGTACCTCTCCCAGACTGTGGTCAGTCTCAAAGACTGCAGCCAATGGAGGTTTCACTCCAGGAAGGCACCCAATTAGTCATTCAACAGCAGCAGGAGCCAGTAACCCAGGTACGGATACACATGGATCTATTTTTCCTGAAAGGTCTCTGACAATACGACAAGAATAGGGGCAAACAGACTGCATAAAGCACACTATACCAAAAGTAGTGCACAGCAAGGACCAAAAAAAAAGAACCTCCTGTGTGAACTGCAGATGATTATGGACCAAAAGGTATTGATTAAGACCAGTAGCACTACTCAGGTGCCCAGGACAAGCTAAAGAACGGTCAAAACCGCGAATTGCAAAATGTCGATTTGTTTTGGTTGGCCCGTCTGCGGTACAGCTCCGTAAGTGAGAATACAGACGACCTGAAACGATTTGGAGTTTTTGAGATGCTGGGCTTGCCTAATGTGGTAGAAGAGGGTTGTTTCCATGACTTCAGTAACTAGTGAAGCTTTCTTATACCTTTGCATTTGTCAGCAAAGTTTAATTGGTAACGTGCTGAACATGTTAAGCTCCATGGACCTTCTTACATCATCAGCTACCCACATAGCCAAGTTGCTATGTGCTGTTCAGGTTTGCTGAGAACACTGTGATACTTATTTATAGTCCAGAAAGACTTCCTCGTTTTGTTTTTGAACCAATAGCTAATCGGAAACACAGTGAAACTGAAATACTTTCTTCATTTACGTTGTAAAAACTTTCAACAAAAGCCAAAAAGTAAGGTAGATTCCTAGATGGCATTAGTGAGAATGCTGTGCAAAGTTCAGTGTCTTAGAAACTTCTAGAATCTCAGTGCAGAGACAACTTGCGTGTGGGAGGGCATTTTGCATGTTACTTCCTATCTGTGAACAAGATGTAAAAGTAATGCATAAATGTAGTGAGGATACAAGATTTTAAGGACTGTAACACTCACAAGATGCATTTCCCTTTGCCCATGAGTGTACATATCCTGCAACTTGAAAGGCTTATTAAAAGCATACCTTCAACGCAAATTGCCTGTGATCCAGTACATCCCTGTACTAAATTACTAGACCTCACCCAACTGGAAGCCTCAACATATTTGTCCGAGCTGGAACCTTATTTATCACCTCCCTGAGAAGCCAGCCCACTACAAGACAGTGAAAGTATGTGTTACAACCGATCCTAGAACTTTGAGCTTATCCTAATGTTTAATGTCACTGCTAGGCTAGACAAGTTTCCCTAGCAGGACTGCCAGCAGCCAGTCTATCAAACCACTAATTTTCTAATCTCTTAAACATTCCCCTACAGCCAACCTCTCTCTCCCTCTCAGGTAGTAATATACCACATATCGCCATTGCCAGACTCCCTGCAAGTGTATCTTCAAAGCTGTTTAGTGACTACACACTAACTGACGCCTCTCCTCTAACTATCTGCAATTCTATTCCTACACTCATCTGCTGTACCATACCTCTATTTTCCACTCTCTTAGTCATTGCTTCTCCTTAACTCACTCTTTCTCCCTCTCATACTGTCTCCTACACTTTTGCTCTATTGCTACCCTTTCTAACCTCCAGCTAGTCTCACAATCCTTCTCCCACCCTTTCTCACTTGTGACTTACCTGTTGAACTCACCCACTTAACAGATTGTTCTCCTTGAAACTCTACTCGTTTGTCTCTACTGACTTGTTCTTACCTCTATTGCACCCTTTGTATCTTACCTATCCTTTTGTAGCCACTATTGTCTGTTTTCCTTACATTATATCTGACTGTACTCTAGCTGCTTTCTCCATCTCTCACTCACTTTTGTTACTTAACTTCTAATCTCCTCCCCCTACATTTACCCTCTTAATCTGTCCAATACCCTCTCTCTGTTTATCTCGTGAGTCTTGCCTCTTACCTGTTTTTGAAGGTTACACCCCTCCCCTTGTAGTCTCATAAGTTATAAATACACCCCATACTCGGAGAGGCCATTCTTTCTCTCCTGCCTACTAGCTGGCTGCTGTACACCTTGCCCAGTGCTTGTCCTACAGTGAGTTTGCTTTATTTACTGCATTTATGTTTTTATGTTTTGTATGACTGTTTATTTTTGAATGTGTAGCTATTGCCTGTGATATATTGTCGACTGCTGCTAAACGGCTTTGTAATGAGTCTTCAGCCCTTACTGCATCCACTCGCTAATTGTTAGCGTTTTACACATGGGTTTACCAGGCGACACCTCTCTCTGCTACTTAGAAACAGTGGTACTGCTTACAGGTTTACTAAACACAGCTGTAGTTTACCAGGCTTAGATTCCTTAATGCCTGACTATATTACCTGCTTAAATATATTACCTGCTGCTTATCTAATTACTGTTTTTATGTTTTTATGTTTTATACAAGACTGTTTACTTTGAATGTGTAGCTATTGTCTTTCATATATTGCCGACTGCTGCTAAACGGCTTTGAACTGTGTCTTCCGCCCTTGCTGCATCCACTCGCTAATTATTAGCGTTCTACGCGTGGGTTCACCTGGCGACTCCTCTCCCCGCTACTTAGAAACACTGGTACTGTGTACATGTTTCATTTATCACAGCTGTAGTTTACCAGGCTTAGATTCCTAAGGGCTGACTATACTATGCTTAGAAATATTACCTGCTGTTCTCCTATTTGTAACTGCTGCAAAACACCCACTCGCTACTTGTTAGCGTGCTATACTCAGGCTCTTATCTAGCGACTCCACTCTCTGCTGCCTAGATTGATTTTTATTGTTGTTCTCCTATTTGTAACTGCTGCAAAACACCCACTCGCTACTTGTTAGCGTGCTACACTCAGGCTCTTATCTAGCGACTCCACTCTCTGCTGCCTAGATTGATTTTTACTGCATACAGTAAACCTAGCTGTAATTTTACTAATCTTTAATCCCTAAATGCTTAACTGTCTATGTGCTTAGACGTACCTCCTGTTTTTTTATATACTTCTACATGCAGCTAAACAGTTTATTCTTGGGTCTGTGCCCCTGCTGTTACCACTTGCTAATTATTGGCGTTCTGCACGTGGCCGTTCTTCTAGCGACTCCTTCTCTGCTCGCCGCTCACCTAGCGACTCTATCTCTGCTTGCCTAGAACTCCTTTTACCATACGGAAATTTGTTATTTATTACACCTACAGAACGCTTCACTAGCGTTTATCGCCATATACCTGGCTGATCATAGGCTACAGCGCCTTATCTGCCTTTTATCTAATCCTAACTGCTCCTAACAATTGTTTCCTGTGTCCCTCTCCCTTGTTGTACCTCCCGCGTCTAGTTAGCATTTTTTCACGTGGGTACTTACCTAGTGATTCCATCCCTGCTCGCCTAGGCATAACTCTACTGGCCTTAGTTTTATTTTGCCTATATAAGTAATATGTTTAGCTTGATTATTGAACTTGAGTTCTTCAAGACTGTAGTTAATATATTTGTACTTAAATAAAACTGCTGTGGTTTACAATTGTAGAGATGCTGCATATGATGTTCTTTCCATCCTAGCTACATAATTGTATTTTACTATACAGATAGCTTGTTGATATAATTCTATTCTAATTTTCATTGCTGAATATAATTGAATAGGTACTGAATGTAGCTATTCACATACTTGCTTACTGATTGCCTTTGTATATTGTTGCTTCCTGACTGCATTTGAATATTGTCCTCTGAATCCTTAGGTACCTGTATTGTTGTACTCTCTAGATCTTACTATATACACCAAGGTTTTCTATTGATTAATATGGCTAACTCATATAACTGTGTATAATCTATGTGTAACGCTTTCCTCCTTATTACTAAACTGCTACCTCACTACCCTTACTTTTTCTTCATTTACCAGCCTGTGATCCAGTACATCCCTGTACTAAATTACTAGACCTCACCCAACTGGAAGCCTCAACATATTTGTCCGAGCTGGAACCTTATTTATCACCTCCCTGAGAAGCCAGCCCACTACAAGACAGTGAAAGTATGCGTTACAACCGATCCTAGAACTTTGAGCTTATCCTAATGTTTAATGTCACTGCTAGGCTTGACAAGTTTCCCTAGCAGGACTGCCAGCAGCCAGTCTATCAAACCACTAATTCTCTAATCTCTTAAACATTCCCCTACAGCCAACCTCTCTCTCCCTCTCAGGTAGTAATATACCCCATATTGCCATTGCCAGACTCCCTGCAAGTGTATCTTCAAAGCTGTTTAGTGACTACACACTAACTGACACCTCTCCTCTAACTATCTGCAATTCTATTCCTACACTCATCTGCTGTACCATACCTCTATTTTCCACTCTCTTAGTCATTGCTTCTCCTTAACTCACTCTTTCTCCCTCTCATACTGTATCCTACACTTTTGCTCTATTGCTACCCTTTCTAACCTCCAGCTAGTCTCACAATCCTTCTCCCACCCTTTCTCACTTGTGACTTACCTGTTGAACTCACCCACTTAACAGATTGTTCTCCTTGAAACTCTACTCTTTTGTCTGTACCCGCTCTGTTCGCCCTGCGGGCTCACTCCGCTCCCCTACCCTACCCACAATTCCCACCCACCCCCAGTGTTCCTACATTTATCCCTCCAATAGACACACCCACACCATATGTTACACCAATCATATACCTCCCTTCACTTCCACACCCATTCACACCTTATCACTCTTCCACCAATAATTCACCTACCTGTCTAATTAGTCCCTCCAACAAGAACTCCTCCTAACATACCCCTCTATACCTCCCTCCAACCTTAAACACTTACCTCTAACACTAGTTCACATCCCACCTAATCATGCCCTACCTACTACAAATACCATTACTTATCACACTCCTAACAACTCTATCTACTACTTATCTCTTGTCTTCCTATGAAAAACCTCTTACCTACACCCTCCATATTCCATCCAAACACACTTTAACACCTATAATACCAAACCAACCTACCTTTCAAACTAGTACTTCTCAACCTACCTACCCAAGTGCTAAATTTCATAAAATAGTTCACATTAAATATAACAAACTAAAAACTAAACAAACAATTCACTTTTACTGTAAACCTCTCCAACCAAAATACTTTATATTTCTCCACACATTAAAAGATGGGGACATTCATCCTTATCCCGGCCCAACATCTATCCCTACCACCATAAATAACTCCCAAACCAAATATAACACTGGATCTCTTATCAACCCACCCAATTCTCTCTCCATTGCTCATCTTAACATACGTAGCATTTGCAATAAAATACCACATGTTCATGCCCTCCTTGATGTCCACCAATTTGATATCCTCTGCTTATCAGAAACATGGCTAAAACCCACAATAAAGGATAGTGAAATCACACCTCCAGGCTACAGTATTTTTCGTGTTGACCGCACATTGAAAAAAGGTTGAGGTACACATTGAAAAAAGGTGGAGGTATAGCAATTCTCTACAAAGCACACATAAAACTTAGTACCATTAATCTTAACCTACCTCTAGACTTCAGCAGTGAAATACTTATCTCAAAACTCCAGCTCAACAGACATAAAACTATAAATATTATATGCATCTATCTCCCCCCAGGTAACAACATTGGTATACTTGAAAAAATACTCAATGGACTGTCTTCTCAACTCCCACAAGAAACCATAGTCCTAGGAGACGTTAACATTGATTGGAATTCATGTAACAATACAAACCCTTCCAACCACATTACCCTTTATGGCTTCTCACAAGCTATTAATTCACCCACCAGAATCAACAAACTAAATAAAAAAGAAAGCACCTTAGATTGGATACTAACTAATAGCCCTCACCAAACGTAAACCGCAGGAACCCTCCCAGATGACCTTAGTGACCACCTGCTAACATACATAATCAGACATAAAACTAACCCAACCTTCCCTATCACTATTAGAACAGTTCGCAGCAAAAAGCATTTTAACCCTGAACAATTCCAAACAGACCTTAAACAATGTAATTGGTCTCCTCTAAAATCCCTCCCAATTAACAAAGCAGTTGAATACTTTAACTCTACATTCCTAACAATCCTGGACCACCATGCTCCTACCTGCTGTATTAGAATGAAAGCTAAACCTGCTCCTTGGCTCTCAAACAAAACTAGGCAACTAATCATACAAAGAAACAAATCCTGGGCCAAATGGCGAACTACTAAGAACTCCACGGACCATCTAACCTTTCGACAAGAAAGAAATATCACAAAAAAAGCCATCATACTAGACAAAAAAAATTACTACCTTCACCTACAACAATCCTCCCTCAAGGAACCTCAAACATTTTGGTCTACTATTAATAAACTTACTCATCCAGGAGAAACTATTACCCCCAACCCCTTAGGCAGTAACCCTGACAATTTAACTGATATAGCGAATGCCTTTAACTCTTTCTTTACCAATACTATCCAAACTCTTGCCAGCCACCTATCCCCCGATATCACTAATCTACAAACTCCCACCTCCAAGGTTCCCCCAGTATTCAAGTTAGAACCAGTACCCACATCATACATTCGCTCCCTTCTCCAAAAACTAAAACCAACTACCCCCTCAGCTGACAAACTCCCATCAGAATTCCTGCAAATAGCATCTAAAGCCATAGCTTATCCCATCTCCATACTGATAAATAGAACCCTAAATGAAGATATAATCCCATCCATCTGGAAAATTTCTCACATTATCCCATTAAACAAAGGTGGAAACTCTAATGAAATGTCCAACTGTCGTCCCATAGCACTGCTCTCCCCTATTGCAAAAATAATGGAAAAATGTGTCCAGAAACAGCTTATGAACCACCTTCTCCTTCACAACCTACTGGCAAACGGTCAACATGGATTTAGACCTTTTCACAGCACCTCTACTGCCTTGCTTTCCTTTACAAACTATATCAACGAAAACCGCAATAATAATATCCTCTCCTCTGCAGTCTTCGTAGACTTATCAAAAGCTTTTGACATGGTTAACCACCATATCCTTCTACACATCCTAAAGTCCCACTCACTAAATCCACTATCCATGAACTGGTTCACATCCTACCTAGAAAACAGACAGCAGGCTGTACTCTGGAAAAACACTATCTAATCACCTACCTATCTCATTAGGTGTCCCGCAAGGCTCCATACTATGCCCTCGCTTGTTTTCCATTTACATCAATGATCTCCACTCAGCCATTCCACTCTCCACATGTATTCAATACGCAGATGATTCTACTATTGTCTGCTCAGCCTCCTCTCTAGACGAACTACAATCCCAAACACAAAAAGCTTTCGATACAGTAGAAAACTGGTTCTCCAACCGCTGCCTCTTACTAAACACTAAAAAAACTAAACTTTTACTCTTCACACCTACCCAAAGGACTACCCCCCTTTACACTTCACCCTCACATCTAATAATGGCACCCTTATTTCCCCTGATCTGACCACTAAACTCTTAGGAGTCACAATTGACAATAACCTCAACTTTGACCCACACATAAATACCACAGTAAAAGTAGTCAACAGAAAATTAGGATCCCTCTATAGAACAAAACCATATCTAGCACCATTAGCTAAATCCACTATAGCTAGAATTCATTTACTCTCAACCCTTCTTTATGCATCTCCCATCTACACTAACCTCTCCAAAAAGAAACTCAACAAACTAGCTATATCCTATAATAACATTGCCAGATTTGCTACTAGCTCCCCTTATAGAACTCTTATCACTGTCTTAATCTATAAAAACTAGGCTGGCTTGAACTTCCAAATCTGATACAATTTCATCAACTCTCAATAACTCACAAGGCCCTTAATCAGCCCAACAATACTCCCATACTCTCTAGCTTTATTACACCATATAGTAATCTCAAAAATTTACGATCCTCAAACAAAATCCTTATGAATATAACTAAATCTAAAAACTTAGCAGGTGATTCCTTGTTCTCCAACTCTGTTGGAAAAGTATGGAATCAATTACCACCTGATCTTACATCCCAGACCTCTCTCCCACTTTTTAAAAGACATCTAAAACACTACTTCAATAACCACTGGTTATGCTCCTGTTGTAACCCTGACTAACATTTTCTTGTCTCTGACCTTCTACCTTCTCTAAATACTAAACTTCTTAAAATACCTTAATATCCTTTTCTCTCATATAAATTATATAAGTGTACTATCAAACTAAGACCTACTAAGATTTGTTCAAAAAAAAATGCTTTATTCTTCTATATTTTTATATAGAATTTATAATATAACTCTCTGTTATAATTATAGCTGTTTAAAACTGTTTTTGATGTCATCATTATTGCTGCATAGGACTGTCTCTATGCTTTTTCTTACATTGTATGTTATTTCCTGGAGCTTTTCTCCCCGGGCCTCTACTGAAAATGGACATATATCCAGTTAGACTAGCCCAGTCAACAAATGTAAAATAAAATAAATAAAGCCCTCAAATGGAATACATGACTCATGGTAATACTCTGATCTGACCAGGAAGACAAGGAAGGTAGGCTATAAACAAAATGTTATAATTTTCTGATACACTAGCATTCTTTAAAGAAGCTACAATCTTATATTAAAAAAGAAGTGTGTAGGGAAGACACGTATGCATATTTTTATAACAAAATCCAGAAGAGTACCTTCTTAATGGTTCCTATACTGAGTACATCTTCTCCAACAGTCTGTGTCACTTTTTCTATAAAATCCCACATCCTAGAATACTGCACCCCTGCAGAGGTACATAGTACGATGTAACACACTTATTACATCCCCATCTGCCAGTTCACCCCTGTATTGTACTGATGAGCAACATATGAGATCACTCATGCCCATTAGGCATACTTCATTATCTGAACACTGCACATTTGCAGACATATTTAACATTGCAACTTGACTCACTATGAAGGTTCAGTAGTGCCAACTTTCTGAACAGCAAAGCTCAGTATAACACATTTTCATCCTTTAAATTTCAGTTTCAGAGATACCATTGCATTTTATCAGGGTACAGATCACTTCAAGTCCCCCAGACATGTGAAGAGAAAAGTTGATTTGCTAAATTTGAAGACTGTATCCTGAAAACTTCAACAAAACTCTCTCATCACTCTAACACACTAATTTCTAGGGAAGGATGACAATACTTTCCTGGTCCAGGTAGGAAATCTCCACTATCAAAGATTACTGGCTATGGGCCTCCAAGTTATTTTTTCATACTTAATAACCAAATAATTATAAACAGAAATGATAGTGTGTGGTAGAGTGTCCTGGCCAATTAGAGGTGGATGACAGCAATTTGTCAACATTTAGCCATAAATAAGCTCTCATTAATTGGTAATTATGTAAACTGATGACCATGAAAAAGCATTTTGAAAGTGAATAAAACTACTTTATAGGTTCATAGTATAAAGGTATATACTAGGCTAATGGCCACAAGGGCTTTCATAAGCTTAGCTGTGAAACCCAACCTAATTATGTCCCTATGAATAACGGGCAGTTATTAGTAGACATGTTACTCAGGAAGTTTATAAAGATAATGTGGGTGTATGTTAGTTTGGGCATGGTTACTGTCTGCCTTGGTTTGTCAGAGACATCGGGGCCAGACCCAGGGTGAATTTCCAATTTCCCATTCATTGGTCAAGGTTACACTTAAATTGGGTTAGGGATGGACTCTACTTCACATGTATGGGGAGCCTTGAGACACTTATCTGCCTTGACAACATATCCTGTTTATGTTGCAAGTAAAATTTAAATCCTTGGCTCTGGTGATTCTGATGCTGTTCATTTTGCAGATGTGCAAAAGGCTCATTACAGCGGGATACAAAGATGTCTTTTACGCCAGACACAGATATTGACTCAGTAAACTGTAAGAGACAGTACAGAGATAGGGTTTAAGGCAATCTGTACAGGACAACAAGTTTATATCCTGAATTCTCCTGGTATGGAACCTTTGTGGGTGTTTTAACTGTTGCATATGTCTAGTCATGTAAATGCCAAAGGAGGTATTACATTCAATGATGGGTCTGATAGAGGCCAAATAAAGTGGCACCCTGACTTCCTTGGACCCTGATGCCATGCCCTTATTGATGAGATGGGCAACATGGAATGATTTTCTCAGTACTTTGGCCACATGTTTGTCAAAGGCCAGATTACTGTCTACAAATGTTGCCAGATCCCTGACTATCAGGTCAACTCTTAAAAGTGTTTCATTAATGGAGCAATTAGCCTGCGTGGCCACCTCCCAAAAGGAACTATAATGCATTTATTGGCTTTGAAATTTAATCACTGACTTTGGCACCAGTCATTTGTCTGTGTCAGACCCCCTTCTAAGATGCTTGTGTCATAGGTGGAGTCTATGACAGCTCCAAATTTGCAGACATCTGCAGATTTGGTCTGCCAAAGACCCTTGACATTAGCCTTTACCCCCCCAAGAAGTAGATGCCAAATAAGACGGGTCCCAGCATAGAGCCTGGAGGTACTCCACTGGTGACCAGTCTCACCAATCCTAACTTCCTTGGTTTTGTCTGTTTGATAGCTGGTAATCCAGTCAATTATGAAGGGGTTTATACCCAATTCAGTGAGTTTGTCAACTATGAGTGAGGTATTGGATCAAATGTCTTAGCCAGTTCCAGGTAGGCACTGTATGCACTGTTTTTGTCCTCATCCACTGATTTGGTGAACTTCCCAAAAAAGTTCACCAGGTTTAGTAGGCAGTGCAGTACTCTCCCATATTGGTGAGTACTAGGTCCAGTACGTATGAATCTCTGGTGGGTGTGTGCACTATCTAGGCAAGGGTATTTGTGGTAATAAAGTCCAGAAATCATGAGTTTGGGCAGAGTATGTTTTCCAGTCTATGGAGAGGTAGTTAAAGTTTCACTTGAATAGGGTATTTGATTTAATGGTGAGTGTCTCCAGTAGGTATAGATATGAGCTATGGGATTCTTGGGACTTAGAGGGTGACCTATGGCTTGCTAGGATATGGTACGGGACTTTATCTCTGGTGATTTGCATGAGGATAAACTCCAGGGCACTGCCCTGTTTAACTTATCTAGAGTTATACTTATTGCTAGTGTAGAAAGAAAATCCCCACCTTTTACTTTAGGAATGAGTTAAGTGACGATCCCCACCTTTTACTTAAAGAATGAGTTAAATGGCGTAGTTAACTGTTAAATATGTAGAGAAATATAAAACAGCAGATGGAAACAGAAATATTTTTGAAGAAACAGATTACAAGAAAGAAAAACACCTGATAACTGCTAAATTTTTCCTTAGCAATTCATTGTTAAAATAATTATTGAACTAAGCTAAACTACCTGAATTTACAAATATACTACAACTAGAGAAAAACTGCAAAGACAACTCAAAGGTCTGTAAACCATAGCATCAGAGTAGCCCTTTTTATCTGTGACTTTTCTTTTTTCCTTTCTTCTAATTTGTATATTTTCCACACAGAAACCACAGATGCAATTACACAAGAGTTGTTTTCTAGCTCATGAATGGCTATCTGCTTAACAGAATTTTCCAACGGGTCTTTCATGGCACTTAGCTTTCATGGCACTGAGCTTCCTGGTCTATAAATACTCGCAGATCTTGTAATCAATGGACAGAACCCTTACATTTCCTGGATCACATGTTAGCAATACATTTTATGTCTTCTGTGTAATTGCAGTATTTCCCAGCAGAAGGCAGAGGTATTTATTTTATTTTTTTGTAAATTTCATAGAAAAATCATAAGACAGTTACAGATGTATACTGTTTTTGTAAATTTCATAGATCACAAATTCAAGCCTCCTTTCTAGTTACTGGGGATACATATCGCAGATACTCAATGAATAGAAAAACATCACAAGTTTGCACATCTTTGCATACCACTGAGAACCACATATACAGCATATAAAATCATGTTTAGTTTGCCTGCTACAGGCTTTATAAACTTAAGCAGAACTCGTATATCTTTTACATTCTGATTCACAAAACAGTGTCAAATTATGAAAACACCTGTTCCTTTACAATAACTCATTTGTTTACAAATACTGATGAAATGTTTTATTGTGGACACATTTCTCCTGGAAGTATCAAGTATAATTGTTTTCTAATAGGTTATCATATCAAAAAAATCTCCCATTCAAAAAAGAATTTTGCAAATTCTGTGTGTGGGTTCTTCTCCTACGTGCATTCACACTAACATAAGAGGGCCAGTCATCATAAGTACATAGGGGAATTTCAGAATAAATTGTATTACAGAAATCTTGCCCACTGTACCATTTATACTCTTAACAACCATTAAAAATATGTTTATACATGTATACAAAACAACTTCATCAAAATACATCTAAGTGCACATACCTAGAGACAAGTACACAAAATACTTAGTGGGTACTCAAATATTATGTATTTTCTGGTTCTTCTCTATCAGTAGTCATCACTTTCAAGTCTGAGAAGTTGTCACTATGAAAAAAATATCCACCAAAATGTTCAAAAGTACATTTGTAAACCTTGGTCAAAATTCTCCTATATATATTTAAACTAATCTGTGTAAATCTCATGGCATTAAAAGTCATATAGATAAGAACTTAATCATAAATTCCATCACATAAACATTGCTTTCCGTTTCCCATAATCTTGACACCCAGTATGAAAAGTAACTGCGCAAGCTACAATGCATGCATGAATTTTGATCACAAGTGCTATTATATACATATTATCCTCAACCATCTACTACTAAATCTCATGATAAACATCAAGCATACAGTTTCATCTAAATGCTTGTTAAAACTACTGTAAACCTTGATCAGAAATTCTACTAAATATACATGGACTAATATAAAAACACTAACTAAAAATATCTAAATATTAAGTACCAAAAATGGACAACATTTTTTCCTGAAAATAGTTCTGGGTGCACACAGGAAAAGTGGCAGAATGAGTAAGTAGCATTGTTGCCTCACAACAAGAGGTTCTCTGGTTTAATTCTTAACTGGAGTACCTTTTGTGCAGAATCTGCATGTCATCCATGTGTTCACATGGGTTCTCTCTGGGTACTCTAGTTTCCTCTTACCTTTCAAAGAAATGTGGTAGGCAGATAGATGAATCCAAACTGTCTGAAGGAGTGTGTGTGTGTCTGTCTGTCAGAGAGTGATACATACGGATGAAAGTTCTGGCAAGCTACTTTCTTTCAATACTTGCCTAATAAACTCTGCGGGTGGCAGCGGCTGTTCATAGGGTCACTACACAAGTCAAAAGCAATTTGTAAGCATGGATATATAGACATAAATCTTATTCAAAACTTCTGATACATCATATTGTCATCTCATATAATATGCATCATTGCAATTGCTAGAAAGATGAAGTCATTCATTAAAATATTCATTAACACAGTTGTCAACCCTGTTCAAGGTCCTAAGTATGCAAAAGCCTCTCATCAAATACATACAGATCCATGTGCAAACCTTGATCACAAGTTCAACTACATACTTGGTATTCACCAGACTTGTCAATAATCTTAAATCCATTACAGAAAATACCCATGCAAGTGACAACATGCAACAAACAACCAGCATAAAATCAATCCCAGTATCCAAAGTTCTCACTTCAGCATAAATTCTAAGCAAGGAGTTAATAAAAAATCAAACTTTGGGATAATTTGTGTAACTGAAGCCTTATTTCAATGTATTATTATTACGGAAAAAACAGTCTGTCATTCCACTTCAAATTATTGAACCTGTACTGAAAATCCTGAAGATCTGCTTCCATGTCAGTATACATGTCATAGTCATCCTTAGCATCCAGTGAACTTAATTTCATGACTGGCCTTACATTTTCATAAGTTCCTTGACTTCACAATCCACTATATATGCTAGACCTCATGTCTGATACACTGCTGACTGACAACTCAAACTTCTGCACTCCAGTTAGAAAAACCACAATCAGCACAACACAGAATATCAATCTGCACTTCAGCCTAAACCTACAACACACACACCTTAACAAGCTATGTTTAATGGCTTCCAAGATGCCTGCAAATTCAGCAGCTGGTTGATTAGAGCTATCCCAATGTGAAAACTGAAATGGTTAAGAAAAAAAAGCAGTAAAAGTTATCGACTTCGATAAAATTCAGTTACTGACTAGTAATTAAACTGCCTAGATGGAAGCAAAGAAGACATCTGGAGAAAGTAATAGAAAATCGACCAGAAATATAGAAGAATAAAGCTCTGGTTGGGAAATATCTTTCTGTCATTTAGCAAAAAATCAATTTCAACTTTGGTACAGAAGAGAATTTTCAATAATTTAGAGGAAAAAAGTTCAAATGCACTGAGGAGTGTTTAAAATACGTGGGATACTAATGAAATATAAAAAGTCAAATGGCAAAAGACTGGAAAAAAATAGAATTTTTAAGTGGCTATTCAGATGAAATGAAGGAAAGACTGTATGAACACGAGGCTTCCCAAGAAGAAGAATTAAAAAAAAAACAGATCATTTAGAAGACTGCACATAAAAATAGTATTTTCTCTTGTAACAGAGGAACTGGAAAGAACAGACTGCATTCATTTTGTGGAAGTACAAATAAGCAAATGGACTGATGCTCCACATCAGAACTTGTTAATTGACAATGCCCATCATGCCCTAAATCTTATCAAGAGAAAGCAACAAAGACCTGTTTTAGTAGGGATGCAAACTTAGAATATAAAGATCTGCTCCTGAGGAAAATGTGGTAGAGTGGAAAAGTGGTGAGAGAGTGTTTGTGGAAAATGATTATTCAATGTACAACAGGCAGAAGAGAAGCAAGTTTATCCTGATGCTCAGAGGATGTCAAGAGGCAGATTCAAGTTACTCCTTCCAGCTGTCCTCAGAATATTTTTTTTCCTGGAGGGTCAAAGACATTTCTGGATGTAATACAGACTATTCAGGAAATGAAGTGTAGCAAACAGTGACTAGCAAGCTGAAGAGCCCTGTGCTTCTCATTCTTTTGACAATAACAAAGCCCATAGACTTTTCCATTGAAACCTTTTTCTATTGTTGCAAAGGAACATGACTGAGTAACAGAATAAAGCCCAGAAGCTGACAACAGGAATCCGAATACCTTAAATTTAAAGCATAGACTGATGTTGGGAAAGAAGAGGTGATGGAGAAGACGATCAGCAATAACATGAAATTAGTGAATACATAGGAGAAATGTAGAACATCGTTCCCATGAGACATAGTTTAGACATATGAAATTTGGTTCTACAAAAAGTGGTGTTTAAAAAAAGACCTGAAGCTTGTTGATTGTGTTAAAGTGATGGGAGAACTCCAAAGCATAAACCCCACTTTATGTCAGAAATGTTTAGAAAAGCACTTAAGGGACTGAAGAAAAGAAAGTTGCGTAAAATCTTACCATAACCATAGATGTCCTTCTCTTCCATGTTGCAGTATTCTATATGTGGGTTTACCCTTCCTCCTTCCAGTTCGTCTAGCCAAGATTCAAAAGATTTTCAGTCCCTCTAGGTGTGTCAGACATCTGACGTGGCAGCAGGAACGTGGGCCATAAATGTGATGTCTGCACGCACAAGTCCTCAGAACCTAAAAAGCCCCAGTCACAGCCAGTCCTATAAGGGCACAGCCTGTCCAGTGTCACCTAGGAGAGCAAGTGCAACCTGATAGGAGGGGAGGGAAGGAATACTGAACATGGAAGAGAAGGACATCTATGGTTATGGTAAGATTTTACACAACTTTCCTATGTCCTTTTATTCCAATGTTGCAGTATTCTACATGTGGGTGAGTACCAAAGCTCTCTGAGAATTGGGTGGTGGCCCAGAAGAGGTTTCTAGGAATATGTGTAGGATAGACCTGGCAAACCCCGCCCTGGCTCTGGAGATATGGTCTAGCTTGTAGTACTTGGTGAAGGTGTGGACAGAGGACCAAGTGGCTGGCTCAATTATGGTGTTGGCATTTAGCCCTTTAAGGAAGGCTCCAGAAGAGGCCATTGCTCTGGTGGAGTCGGCTTTGACATTGCCCTGCAAGGTCTTCCCATGGTGGAGGTAACAGAAGGAAATGCCCCAGAGATCCAGGATGATATGGTCTGTTTGGTCACCGCTTTCCCTAAAGCCCTGGGGTGGAAGGAGACAAATAATTGGTCTGATTTCCTAATGGGTTTGGTTTTATGTAGGTAAAACCTAAGTTGCCTGTGGACATCTAGGGAATGAAGTACTCTCTCACTATCCCTCTGAAGGTTGGGGAAAAAGGTAGGTAGGTGAATGACCTGGTTCAAGGACAGATCATTCACTACTTTGGGTGTAAATGACAGACTGGTGCCAAGAGTCACCCTGTCAAGGTGGAAGACTAAGAAAGGTGGTGTAGCCATAAGAGCTTGCAGCTCTCAGAACCTTCTGGCTGAGGTCAGAGCTACCAACAAAACAGTTTTCCTTGTGCAAAATTTTATGGGAGTCTTGTCTGCTGCCTCAAAGGGGGCTGAAGTGAGTTTCTCTAATACATAGTTAAGGTCCGAGGGAGGGAGGAAAAGTTTTCTGGGTGATTTCAAGTGTAGTACCCCTTTGAGAAAAAGTTTAGCCGGAAGTCTGGTTGCAAGGGGAGGGTCCATAGGTCAACAGGCAAAAACTGCAGACAAATGTGCTTTTAGAGATGACTAAGCCAGTCCTGTCTGTATTAGTTCACACAGGTAAGACAGGATTAGAGGAATGTCGCTTTCCAGTGGGTCCAACTGTCTTTTGAGACACCAAACAGAAAACCTTTTCCACTTTGAAAGATACAATTTTCTTGTATTAGGTTGCCTACTGCAGGACATTTAGCACATCCTCGTTGTACAGGTGTCTGAAGGGGATCAGAATACTATCAGCCACAGGGTGAGTTGCAGGGATTGCCACTGTGGGTGAATCTGAGTCCCCTTGTGCTGTGTGAGCAGGTCCACTGGGGGGGGGGGTAACTTGCGGTGATTGCCCTTGGAAAAATGAAGGCGGAGGGGAACCAGTGCAGTCTTGGCCAGTAGGGAGTCACCAGCAAGATTTTTGGAGAGTTCTGCTGAATTGTCAGCAGTACCCTCTGACTCAAGGGGAAGGGGGGGTGCATACAGAAATTTCCCCTTCTAGGGCATTGAGAAGGCATCTGTTGCCAGTGCCTTGGGGTTGGGTGTCCTGGTGCAGTAACCAGGGAGTTGCCTGTTTATGGAGGAGGCAAACAGGTCTATTTGAGGTATACCCCACTTGTGGACCAGATTCAGGAAAAAATCTCTCTGATGCATCCACTCGTGGTTGTTTGAGAAGGTCCTGCTTAGGTGATCTGCCTGGAAGTTGTGCAGGGAGGCTATGTAGGCTGCCTGTAGGGTAATTCCCTGTGAAGTGGCCATATCCCACACCTGCAGAGCTAGTCTGTACAGGAGGTAAAATTTTGCCCCTTCCTGTTTGTTGAGATACCACAGGACTGTGGTGCTGTCCGTGAATATCTTGAGAGGGACTTTCTCTAGATAGGATAGGAAGGCCTGTAGAGCAAGGAGGATTGCTCTAATTTCTCTGACATGCATGTGTTCTAATTTGTATTTGTCTGTTCGCAAACCTTGCACTTTTATTAGCCCTAGGCTTGCTCCCCATAGGATAGGAAGGCCTGTAGAGCAAGGTGGATTGCTCTCATTTCTCTGACATTTATGCGTTCTAGTTTGTATTTGTCTGTCCGCAAACCTTATACTTTTATTAGTCTTAGGGTTGCTCCCCATCCCAGATCTGAGACATCTGTGTATGCATAGTCTGGGAGGGTGTGGGTGCTAGAAGATGGAGGCCTGGATTCTTTGTCACCTGATCTAGCCATCATCATAATTCCTGCTTCAAGGAAGGAGGGGAACCCTGAACTCTAGGGGATGGGAGTGTTGAGTCCACACTGACCGAAGATACCATTGTAGTTTCCTCATGTGCAGTCTCGCTAAGGGCAACATAGACATGGTGGCTGCCATGTAACAAGAAGTCTCAGAAATTGCCTTGCTGTCAATTCTGAAGCTTGAAGAGCTTTCAGTAGTTGGTGTAACAGGGACACCACCTTCACTGGTGGTATGAAGGCCTTCATAAGGTCTGTCTGGATTCTGCAGCCCAGGAAAACAATGTCCTGTGCGGGCTCCATGTGAGATTTTGGTAAGTTTATAAGGAAACCTAGAGACTGCAGGAGGAACAGAAGGGCCTGGGTGTGAAGAAAAATAATCTTATGATTGGGTGCCTGAATTAGGTCAGGTAGGGGAATACTTGGATGCCCTTTGTCCTGCAGTAAATGATGACTGGAGCCAGACATTTTGTGAATATCCTGGGAGCAGTGGAAAGCCCAAAGGGCAAGGCACAAAACTGAAAATGTGATGAGCCTGCTAGAAATCTGAGATATTTCCTGAAGGTGGGCTTTATTGGTATGTGGATGTAGGCATCCTTTATGTCTAGGGTTGCCATAAATCCTTGGGGTAGAAGGAGGGGGAAGAGGGTAGGAAGAGTGAGCATCCTGAAGGTAGGAACCTTTAGGAAGGGGTTGAGACGAGAGAGGTCTAGGATAGCTCTCCATGGTACATCTTTTCTGGGTACCAGCAAAATTCTGGAGTAGAACCCTTTTCTTTTTGATTCTGTAGGCACTTTTTCTATGTGCCTTGTATATCACTGCTGGAACCTGTGTCTAACAGAGCTCTTTTCAAACTATCTGGAAATATACAGAGCTAAGTATATGTTTTGGTTCTTCAGAAGTGTATACTGTAAATTGTTGCTGGACTAATTTAATTCAGAGTTGTGCACTGTTATTTTTGATTCACTGTATAGTTTTTCAGATCTCTGCTGAAAGTGTTTTGTCCCACCCACCCTTCCTATCTCTGGTTTGTTGTTTAAATTTGGAGGCTTTTGCAGTTGCCTGCCTCACTGTAGATTTGATCTGGGACACTCCCCCCAGTCCCATCTCTTTACCACATTCTACCTAATACACTCCTTCTGCACTTGTTTTTAGTCATTTTTAATGTAATTGCATTTTTTTAAACCGTGTTTGGTCTAATATTGCTACATACTCAAGTGTGCTACCTTGCACTGCATTTGAATTTTTTTTACTGCTGTTTTAGCTACTTTTCTGTTAAAAAACTGTAAGCCTATTTCCTACCTTTCCTGTAACTAGTGTAGTCCAGATACAGATTTGCTGTATCAAGGACTGTATGTAAGCTTCTGAGCCCCCCCCAAAGCCTTTCTGTGTTGAAGGGAAGCTTTCTAGCTTGTCAGTGGGAGTGGTAAGCACTAGGTAACCTGTATACCACATAAGGAGTGGTTCTGGCCCAGAAATTGTAGTTACTGGCCATCTGGGCAATCTTTTCCATCTCCCTCAACTTTCTGATTTGAAAGTCTGCATTTGCACTTGTTTCTTTCCTGTAACTAGTCTAGTGCAGATACAGATTCTTAGTTTTAGCACTTGAATTTGCTAATTCATGCTCAGCACTTGTTCAGAACTTGTTGTAAGCACTAAATAAGCTACTAATTACTATAGCACTAAACCTTCCTCATTATTACCTAAAGGAAAACAGTTTTTGCACTTACTTTTCTTAGTTGCTTAGAGAAAAACAGCTCCTGTACTCACTTTCCTCACTTATCTAGAGGAAAATAGTTTTTTTATTCAGGCATGTCCAAGGGTCAGCTCCCAGTGTTCTCTCCTGTCTATCTGATGAATATGGGCATCTTGGGGCAATGTAGAAATTACCTCATGTACACAGACAACCCTCTCCTCCTACCACCCAGCACTACAAACCTGTGAGAGATGCACTTATCTAGCCAAACTGGAGGTAAAGCACTCGCCAACCAAGACCAAACTTGACATTCAAGATGAGAAGGCAAACACTTGCACCACACCACACTTATCACATAGTCTCACTAAATCTACACCACCAAAATCCACACATAGAAACACAAAAACATTCAATGAGGCTCTCAATAATAATCTGCACAAGCAACAGAGACCTCCAAAGCAGAAACACAAGCAACTTCCACCCCCCAACACCACCCAAATGACACATAGCCCACAGACTCAGTGTGCCACTCAACCACAGCCAATAAGGCAAAACAACGTATCCAACACACTAGTCATAGGTGACTCTATAGTCAGGCACACTGATGCCCCACTCACCAGGCTAAAAAAGGAGAAGGTTACTGTCAGCTCCCTGTTGGGTGCCAGGATCCACCACATAACACACCAGGGTGCCAGGATCCGCCACAACAAGTACAAATATGACACTGTCATTGTCCATGTTGGTGTGAACGACCTGAGACGTGCCTCCCTGGACTACATGAAAAGAGACATGGAAGAGCTCTCCGATCTTGTAGCCCAGGCAGGTATGACCCTAGCCCTGAGTAGCATTCTGCCATCGCCCAGAATGATACCGCAGTACAAGGACAAAATGATTGACTTCAACAATTGGTTAAGCTTCTGGTGTCATTCTAGGGGGATCCAGTATCTGTCTGCTTGGGATGACATGGTCAACAGACCATGATGCTTTGCCAGAGAGGGCCTGCACCTGTCGCCCCTGGGATTCCGGATACTGGCCAAGGCTCTTGCCGCCCCTATAGTGCCTTTTTAGGCAAGGCTCAAATGACAAATTCACCACTGTAACAGGAACAGGCAAGCAAAAACTGAGAGTAATGCTACTCAATGCTAGAAGTCTAAATCTCAAAATGCACTCACTCGAGGCACTCCTTAAAATAGAGAACATCGATATCTGTGCAGTGACTGAGACCTGGTTCAAGGCTCCAGTGAGTACCTCTGCACTACCAGGCCATAACTCATACCACACTTTTTGTCCATGTAACCTGGACCGGAACACCAAAGGCGGAAGTGTGTCCATATTCATTAAGGATATCCACACCTCCAGGCTAGTTGCTCAGCATAATGCATCAAAGGTTATCTAAGTGCAACTAACTCTGGGCAAAACTGCAATCCAAATTGTAGCTTGCTACAGATCCTCCACCATACCCCAAGATTCCCACTCCTCTTTTCTTGATGTACTGGAAAATATTAGGGTTCAACCAAACACCCTAAAAATGGGCAATTTCAACTACCCCACCATTAACTGGGAAAACTACTCGTGTGCCATCTCCTTCACACAACGCTTTCTGGAATTCATAAACTCCAATGCCCTGGATCAACTTAGCCACACCTCCACCAAGGGCAACAATATCCTAGACCTAGTCATTACCAACATGAGTGACCGGTGTTCCACACCTGAAGTCAACTCCTCGTTGGTCCGATCCAACTATAAGCTAATCACCCTTGCTATCCACATCCTGCCCCCATCCCCATTTAAGGAAACCACGGTAAAAAATTTCTCCAAAGCCAACTTCATGCTTCTTAAGTCAGAAGTGGTGAACTTCATGACACCCATACAGACAGACAATACAGTTACGACTGCTGAATCCTATACAAATGCACTCTATAAGCACTTACACAAGTGCATGGATTGTGCTATCCCAAACAGAACCAAGGTGCTATCCTCTAAAAAACGGAAGCCAATCTGGTGGTCCCCCACCATAAACAAACTGTACAACAGAAGGAAGAAAATGTTGCAAAAGAGAGTAAAATCCCATGAGTGGAGGAGCTCCCTGGTCAGCCTCAGTAAGAAGATGAGATCCTTTATAAGATCCTCCAAAGCTAGCTACGAAAACAAAATTGCCACTGATTCTAAGGACAACAACAAAGCATTCTATAGCTATGTCAAGAAACTCAATGGCAACTCCCAGATCTGCTCTGAGTTACAGCACAACACGAAAATTACAGAACCAACTAATATTGCCAACATCCTGGCAGATAGGTTCAGTGCTAATTTTACCTCCCCCTCACCCCCTAAAGGGCTCATATCTATACAGGAAGAATGCACAGTCCTTGTAATCACAACTACACAGGTAAAAGCTGCACTCTCTAAAGCCAAAAACACAGCATCCATGGGACCAGGCCACATCCCAGGCTGCATTTTACATGAACTTCAGAACGAACTGGCTCCCCACCTAAGCACCATGTTCAATCATAGCCTCACATCAGGCTTTGTGCCCACTGAATGGCGTACAGCAACAGTTATCCCACTCCACAAAGGGGGAGCCACCACTGATCCCAGGAACTATCGCCCTATTAGCCTGACAAGCCTGGTCTGCAAGGCCATGGAAAGTATAATCATTTAACTCATAAACAAAGACATTGGTAACCTCCAAACTCTGGATCCCAACCAGTTCGGGTTTGTGAAAGGCAGATCATGCCTCCTGAACCTGATCGACTTCTTTAAGGCAGTCACCAAAGCCGTAGATGAGGTGGTTCACACAGCCTATCTTGACCTCACCAAGGCTTTTGACACCATCCCCCACTGTGGAATTATAGCTAAACTCACTAAACTAGGTATAAATCCCTACTTCACAAGATCGGTTGACAACTGGCTCATTGACAGAACCCACACTGTAAAAGTTGCACACTCCAAATTTGACCTCAGACCAGTGACAAGTGGAGTACCACAAGGTGCAGTCCTGGGACCTCTCCTGTTTGGTATCTACTTCTCTGATGTACAGTCTAACACAGAAGACCTCTGGCTAACGAAGTTCGCAGATGACTGCAAACTAGGAACCATAGTCGAGTCCCCAAATGATGTGGAAATCCTACAGAAGGGCCTCGCTGAGACAGATGCCTGGTGTCAGAGCCATGACATCAAGCTCAATGCCAAAAAGTGCATTGTCATCCCCTTTGGTAAAAACTCTGTACCCATGAACTACTACATAGACAGCAGTCTACTTAATACCGAATGTGTGATAAGAGACCTTAGGACCCAGGTGGACAGTAGTCTGTCCTTTGATAGTCACATCGCCACAGCAGTCAGATAGTCCTTCTATGTGGCGCACCTCATCATAAAAGGGTTCTCATCCAGGAAAAAAAGAGGTCATTGTTCCCCTCTACTCGATACTCATTAGACCCATTATAGAGTACAACGCCCCTTTTGGAATGTACCTCACAAGACATCTGCAGCAGCTGGAAAGGCCACAGAAGTACCACACAAAGAGGATTACTGGCCTCAAACAGATGCCCTACACTGACCGTCTCAACAAACTCCAGCTTTACTCTGTAGCATATCGCTACTCTGAGGTGGTCTCTGCCTAACATATAAAGCTATGTTAAACCCAGAGCTGTTGGACATGCTACACCAAAAGAAATCCCAATCCCTCCCAGCTACACGGTCTAAGGACCTAAACCTTGTCACCACAATAAACAGGACATTCTGGAGGGATAGATTCCTGTCCCAGAGACTTCCCATACTCTGGAATAGGCTACCCATCTATGTCAAGCATAGTTCTTCATTAGCACTCTTCAAGAAAAATCTTGAGTGGATGGGAAATAGGAAATACACCCCAGGGATCACTTCTGTGTCTCTGCTCGACAGTGACACTGGACAATAACTTTCTTGGGTGGCGTAAGCCAGGGAACCTTGTTGGCTAGGCTTATGTAGGCCCTCGGGCCAATAGCCTAGTACCTACCTATGAACCTATTAGTAAGGTTTGCAGTACCTGTCTTAGGAGGGGTAACTGACTGGTGGGAGGCTGAGGCATGCCCAGCCTTGATGGGGGGTGGGGGGGTGGGAATAGAGATTGCCAGGCAGTCAGGCACTACCTTCCCTATCTGGAAAGGGAGGCCTTTGGCTGGAGGAAGGAGAAGTTCTAGCTGGAGGGGGCTGTCTTCTAGGGGGTCTCCTGGACCTGGGGGGAGCCAAAGGCGTAAAGGTTTTTCTGATGAATTGTGTCTTGGCCAGGTAATTCCTGTGGAACTTATGGATGGGCGAGAATAGCAGGTGTTTAAGTCCTGCAATTCCTTGCCTTTTTGTTGCAGGGACTTAAAGAGGTCAGACACTTTTCCACCAAACAGGGCAGAGTAATCCAAAGGAGCATCAATAACTTTGGCCCTGAAGTCATCAGGGAGGGGCTAAAGGCATAGCCAAGAATATCTTCTTAATGCAGAAGCTGATGCAGCTGACCTGGCTGAGGCATCTGCTGCATCGTAGCTGCATCTTAAGGAAAGTCTATTCACCTGAGAGGTGAGAGCTAGCAGGGAGGTCAAGGAGGATTTGGCTGCACAATCTGGGATGTCAGCTAATTCCTTAGTGACCTTGTCCGGTACTGCTAAGGAATACTTGGCCATGTGAGTTTGGTAGTTAGTGGCCCTGAATGACAAGGTGGCAGAAGTGCATATTTTCTTGCCCAACATTTCTATTGTCTTGCTGTCCTTGTCAGCTGGAAGAATGGTAGTGATTGGGAGCAGCTTGGACGCCCTATCAGTAGAAATGGAGATAGTGGCTGGGTCAGCCAGAGGGCATTTAATCAGAAATGTCTCTGTCTCAAGGATTTTGTAGAGTCTATCTGCTCTCTGAAGGGCTGGAGGTTGGGAGTCAAGGTTGATGGAAGCGGAGGCAAAGGCATCCAAGAAGGCCAGCTGAATGGGGGGAATAGCAGGACGACTACGGGAGTCCATCTGTATAAGGTCATAAAACCTCTTTTGTACTTCTATCATATCTGAGGCTTCCCACTTAAAGTGGTCTTTCATCATGTTGATAGTCTCCCCAAAGGTTAAATCTTCCGCTGGGGAGTCAGGCTCAATAGGGTCTTCTTCTGGAGATCCATATCCCAGGGAGAAGAGATCTGGGAGGAGTAGGAGAGGAAATCCTCTGAGGAATCAGACAGTTCCTCCTCCTCCAAATGTTCTACCCTCCTTTCAGTAATTAGAGGTCTAGGACTTAGGAGGGGAGAAGTAGTGGTAGGGGTCCCTATCGTAGTAAGCCTAAGGGCCATGAAGATATTAAAGAAACTCTGGCTGAAGGCCTGCCAATCAGGCATGCTTTCAGAAGCAGGAGATAAATGTTGTTTTTTTTTTTTATTTTTTCTTAAGAGGTCTAGCTGGCGTCTGGTTGGGCAAAGGCCTCGGGTCAGGTGTGGGGATGGTGGCTGCGGAATCCGGCATACCCACAGAAAGTGCTCATTCCCCTCACAAAGTCTAAGGTAGATGCCAGTAAAGTCTCAAAGGACATGCCTTCCACATGAGATTGTGTGGCTTCCTCCAAGGTATCCGCTTTATCCACACTGGCGGAAGCCGAATCCTTAGTCAAGCCGATGCTGGCCACAGACTGAGGAACAACTGGTAGAGGTGCAGCTGAAGAAGTAGGCCACAAGGTCTTGGCACTCTTTTTTGGCAGTTCAGACAGGGCATCAGACGTGGCCTCCATCCCTAATGCTATTTGTTTTAGTCATTGGTTTTCTTGGTACAGATGCAAGGCCTGAAGACGGTGACGTAAAGTCTTAGGGATGAAAGACTGACAAATAGTGCAGTTCTCATGGTCGCGTTCCCTACCTAAATATAAAAGACACTGATCATGGGTGTCTTTGTGGGGAAACTGCCAACCACACTTACACTTGCCCTTGCCCTTTCCGGATGACATGAACAGACTATATAAAAAAACATTAGGACTGAAAGGATCCCAAAGGGGTACTTAACTGAATTTTTCTTGATCCGATATCCGCGAGAAGCAGGAGCACCTGGCGGCTGTACAGTTCTGAGGGCTGGTGCGTGCAGACGTCACATTTATGGCCCACGTTCCTGCTGCCATGTCAGGCATCCAATGCACCTAGAGGGCCTGAAAATCTTTTGAATCTTGGCTAGACGAACTGGAAGGAAGAAGGGTAAACCCACATGTAAAATACTGCAACATTGGAATAGGACATCTAACTGTAAGTAAACAAATGTTTTGCTCATATTACTATTTGTATTATAAATTTCATGGCGTAATTTGCATGCTATATTCTAAAGCACTTCTACATAGTATGCAGTTGGAGATATTTTAAATGCAACTTGGGGGTGTTATCAATGACTGCTATGAATGCTGGTGATAGTAAAGTAAGACAGTATGTTTTATTAATTATAATGTAGTTAGGTTTACAATGTAACAAGATCAGAAAGGTTGGGAAGAATTAAGTTAAAATATAATGTTGCGATCTTCGGCTGTTGGTGGAATTTAAAAGTGTTTTGGTCTTATGGTACATAGAATTAAAAGATAATAATGTCCCTTGTTTTTAATGAGTGGGATGACTTGACTACTGTCCTTAGTTTAAGCTATAGACAAAGGATTTTTTTAAAGCAAATAACCTTTAACAACACTGGAAATGATGAAAAGCATAAAGAAATGTAGTGCTTTCTTTCATCTGCAAAGTTATTGGCTGTTTATTTTTTCATTAGCACCTGTTTTTAGCTGAAGCATGGAGCAAAGAGGTGCAGGCAATTACTAAGGAGAGGTTTGACCACTGTATTCTAAGTGAAACCTCAATGGTCCTTTCTTGTACTCACAAAGTTCCTTATTTTTTTCAATCAGCAAATGCTTTTCATTAGAGACAAGAAACCTGCAGGTGTAAGCAATTAATCAGGAAAGGTCTGAACATCATGCTCAAACTATATAAAGTAAAATACATTTACCTTTTAAATGGGAACTGGTAAGCAGTTCAGTAAAAATCAATTATGTTTGAAACCTGTGGGAAGTGAATACTTATGCAAGCATTTGCCTTCAAATCAGCCTTAATATTTTGTTGCATTAAATATAACATTTGCCTGGGTGATATGTTATTATTATTTCAGTTGCTTTTTACAGCACTTCTCTCTCATTCCCCTTTCAGAGACCTTAACGTAATAATTATTTTTGTCTCCATCTTTTGATTTAGTGACCATGGTCCCTGCGAATAGGTTCTCTCTCAGTCCTCCACTTGCTGAATCCCTGGCCAGTGGCCGCATCTGCAGTGAAGAAAGCAGCCACAAGGACTCAAGGGATTTAAAAAGAAAATAAGTTACTGTAGGTGTATAGCTACGTTTCCCTCAGCCTGCTACTGTTAGAAAGTACCTGGTCTAAAGCAGAAATAACTGGCTCTACCCACGCCTCGGGACAGCAGCTGCTCCCCTACCTCCATCAGCTATAAGTACATTCCCCAGTTAACTTTTTTGTTTTAGTTATCAGTAAACCAAGATAAAGCTTTAGGCGAAAAAAAGTAACCCAGTAGATACACAGGAATTGCCCACTTGTAAAATATAGGCAAAAAGGTACTTAAACTGACACTTTTTGTCTGCTTCAAATTAGGTATCTACCGAGAAAGGACACAGCTGAAATCAGGTCTATAGATTGCTAGGCATTATTAGAATATAATGGGGAAAAACAATTTGGCTATTTAGACACTTGCCTTGCAATCTTTAGCTTGGGGGGTTCTAGCTCGCTGTGCTCACTTCGCTCCCCTCTCTGCCCCCTATTCCCACCCACCCCAAGTACATCTACATTTATTCTTAGCCTTAACCCCACCCCTAATTACCACCAATTAGGTAAAACCACTAGTCACCCACTCCCCCTACATCCAACACAATCATGCTACTACCTAATATAATAACAATCCTAACCTGCATAGTTCTAGCTCACATTACATCCTACCAAGGCTCCACAGCCACATAGCCTAGTACCTACCTATGAACCTATCGGCCCAAGGGCCTACGTAAGCCTAGCCAGCAAGGTTCCATAGCTTAAGCCACCCAAGAAAGTTATTTTCCTGTGCCACTGTCTAGCAGAGACACAGAAGAGACACATGCCCCAACAACTTCCACTGTACTCTCTCAACACCCTCCCTCAAATATTTAGACTATAACTACACAACCCCTGCCACCAAAAACATCCTCCCAATACACACACTCCATTACCAAACACCTAACACACTCAAAAATAAAATATCCCTAAGACACCATAAGCAATTTACTATGTATATAAAACATATCCTAAACACCCTCTATAAACTAGCCCTCACTGGAGACATCAATCCAAACTCTGGTCCTCCCAAATCCAACTCAACCACAAACCCTAGTCCAAGCAACCCCCCCCCCACAACTCAACTCCTAGCCAACAAGAAAACAACAGACCTACTTATAATGTCCCTAAACATCAGAAGCATATGCAATAAAATCCACGAACTTGATGCCAGCATAAGCATATATTCCCCAGATACTCTCTTCCTAACTGAAACCTGGCTCAAACCTCACATCAAAAGTGAGGAAATACTTCCACCTGAATACAGCATCTATTGCACAGACAAGTGTGTCCAAAAAAGGAGGTGGTGTAGCATTGATATTTAAATACCACCTCAATATTCACCTCCTGAACTTATCTGCCCCTCACCACAACAATGAAGAAATCCTTTATGCCAATCTCAAACTAAACCCAAACAAAACAGTCAATATCATAGGATGCTATTTCCCACCAGGGCAAACTACTACACACCCCTAGAAAATCTCCTGAGCTGGGCTACTCTATCTCTACCCCAGGAAACCATCATTCTTGGCGACTTTAACATCAACTGGCTATCCTGTAATAACAATCTCCCAACCATTCACCTTAATCTCCATGGGTTCAACTCAACTCATCCAATCCCCTACCCGAATCAACAAAAACCCTAACAATCATACCTTACTTGACTGGATCCTAGTCAACAAAGCCCCTCAACTCTTACCTAGCAGGCTGCTTACCTGACCGTCTTAGTGACCACTCCCCCACTTTCCTAATCTGGCACCACATACACAGTCTCAAGCCCATTATCCACAGGCAAATACGGAACAAGTCCAACTTCAACCCCAACTCCTTCATCTCCTCCCTGCAAAAAATTAACTGGTGACCACTAAAATACCTCAGCCTAGATGAGGCTGTCCACTTCTTCAACAGTATCTTCCTCTCCATCCTAAACACCCATGCTCCTGTAAGAAATGCCAAAGTCAGATCCAGGCGTGCCCCATGGTTACAAAAGACCACCAGAACCCTAATGAAATCCAGAGATAAGGCCTGAGAGCACTGGCGACTAACAAAAAATAACTCAGATAGGCAATCATTCCTTGAACTGCACAATAAAGCCAAAAAGCATATAAAATCAGACAAATCCCTCTACTATAAATCCACCCTAGACTCTACCAACCACAACCCTAAGCAATTCTGGTCCACTATTAACCTTATCCTCCACCCAGGGAAGGTTGATAACCCCCAGCCATCCATTCCCCCCTCCTCCAGCAGTATTACTGACTCCTTCAACAAACACTTCACTGAAACTATAACATCTCTAAACAAACAACACTTCCCTACAACAGCCCCTCCAAGTCCTAACCCTAAACCCCCCCACTCCTTTTTTCTTCTTCACCTCAGTACCTACCTCCAACATAAAAAGACTATTGTCAAAACTTAAACCCACCAAACTTGCAGCTGACAACCTCCCCCCTCTCTGAATACTTGAAAATTGCAGCTGATACACTAGCCTACCCAATTTCAATTCTAATCTACTGTTCCATAACAGAAGGCTATGTTCCCTCGATATGGAAAATATCCCACATCATTCCCCTCCTCAAAGGCACCCCCTCCTTCGTCCTCTCCAATTACCGCCCCATTGCTATCCTCTCCCCTCTCTCCAAGATACTTGAAAAATGTATCAACACCCAGGTCTCCAAGTACCTCCTAGCTAATACTCTCCTCTCAAAAACCCAACATGGTTTCAGGCCATATCACAGCACTACCTACGCTCTGCTCTCCTTCACCAACACTATACTTCATCACAAAAACAATGGCCTCTTCTCTACTGCCGTATTTCTACATCTCTCAAAGGCCTTTGACATGGTATCTCATGAGCTACTAATCTCTACTCTCCCCAACCTCTCCTTCTCACAATCAGCCTGCAACTGATTCCACAGCTATCTACACAGACACCAGCAAACAGTTATCTGGGACGATAACCTATCACCTCGCCTCCCAGTTACTCTTGGAGTTCCCCAAGGGTCTATCCTTGGCCCTCTGCTATTCTCACTTTTCACTAACTACCTACATACTGCCACCACACAAGCATCTCTTATACAGTATGCAGATGACTGTACTCTCATCTGCTCTGCCCCCACTCTACCAGAACTACAACAAATCACACAGGAATCATTCTCTTCTGTAGAAAGCTGGCTATCCAATGCTCAGCTCCTACTCAACCCACGTAAGACAAAACTTCCCCTGTTCCAACCTTCCAAAGCCACTCAAAACACCCCCACTTCAACATTCTCGCCAAAGACAATACCATCATCTCTCCATCAGAACACACAAAATTACTCTGTGTGGAAATCGACAACAAACTTAGATTTGACACCCACATATCTCTCACAATAAAAAAAGTTTACAAAAAACTTGGTGCATTATATCGAAGCTGCCAATTCCTAACCAAGGCAGCTAGAATATCCATAGCCAATTCCCAGCTAATCTCTACCCTACTCTATGCATCCCCCATACTTACCAACCTTAGACAGACAGACCTACACAAGCTGGACGCTTGTTACAACAAAACTGCTAAATTTGCCACTGCCACTGGAACCTCCTACCACAGACATCATTGTATCTCCCTTAAAGAAATAAACTGGCTAGAACTCCCACAACTCCTTTGCTTTAATCAACTCACTCTTGCTCATAAACTTATTAACCACCCCTTTAACATCCCTTCCCTTCAAACCCTTCTCCAACCCTATCACTCCACTAGGCCCATAAGATCAAGCAACAAAAATCAACTCATTGTTATCAAACCCCAAAACTCAGCAGGAGAAGCCATATTTCCATGTACCATATCTAAACTTTGGAACAATCTTCCACCCTCTATAACTACTCTGCCTTCCAGCAGCCTTTTCAAGACTGCACTCAAATTCCACTTAAATTTGCACTGGCTTTGTCCTTGTTCTAATCCAGACCAGCACCCCCTCCCACCTAGACTCTTAACCCAGCTATACTACTGCCACTACTAACCACAGTCAGAATTAGCTAGTTGTCTTTACATACTTTAAAATCTTGTCTGACAACTTATCTTAACTTGTAACATTTACTGTTGATAATCAATATCTTGTTATTGTATCAAAGCCAACAACCTGTAATGTTGTTTACTATTGCTGCAAATTTGTATCTCTATTTATCATGTACATGATATGGAGCTTTTCTCCCCGGGCATCCGCTGAAAAAGGACCTGTGTCCAGTCGGAATTTCCCGGTAAAAAAATATAAATAAATAAATAAATTAGACAATTTAGTTTATTTAAGGGTAACCAGTGCATGTTTTCTTAAGGGTAAAAGTTAAAGTTTACGGAAAGCATGCAAGTTGTTTTTCATATCTGGGAGAAGACTAAAGATAAGGACAGACAGCAATAAGTGTAAGGGGTCATGGGCTCTAGCATGGTTTATCATGGTTAACTCTAACTTTAGAATACGTGAATGCATGTGGATGAAATTTTTGATTTGAGACAACTGCTCCGATATGGAAGGGTATACTTTATTTTTAGATAGTATACATGGTTTTGTGTGTTTGCTGCAGGTTAAAAGGGGGTTGACATTTAAAAATGCACTATGCTTTTTTGTTTATTGAGAACTTTTAATGAAGCAAACAGTCTAGGAAAAAGAAGCCCACCGTGGTGCACAGTAGGCTTCTGTGCAGAGTGCTTTCATGCTGATTGTGTTGGAATGGTAGCTTGGATTGTAAGACCAGGTATGCACCTACAGTGGTTGGCATAGTTGAGGACATCCCCCTCAGGGAAGAGCTCAGAAGCAACATTGTGGATACTCAGCTCAAAAAGGACATACTGTTTGGCCAGACCTCTCAGGACCTGATGGATGACCTCTTAAGGAAGCAAGCCACATGACAGTGGAGAAGCTTTATGAACGGAAATGGTGCCAAGACATCTGCCTGCTAACAATGGAATGGATGAGACAGACCTACACCAAGCTCTAAGCTCTTATCAGGCCACATTTCTCAAGGATACTGTCTGGTATTTGTGATTTAATCTCCCATAAGACAAGAAACATTTCCCTTATGTCCTGGTCCTGACTTGTGTGCCCTGCTGCAGGATAACTTCAGTCACACACACACACACACACACACACACACACACACACACACACACACACACACACACACACACACACACACACACACACACACACACACCTCAGGTTTAAAGATCCTGTTGAGTCAAAAACAGAATCATGAAAGGGCAGGTCTCAGTCTTGACCATCTCTGACCCATGACTGAATAACTTCACAGAGTAGATTCAATCGGATCGTTATTGTAAGGTCTTAAAATTAGGCAAATGCAGAGAATGTTATCATAGGTGAAGCACATTTTTCATGCTATACAGCAAATGAGCAACATAAAAAAGAAAGACTCATTTCAAGCAGAAGAATGAGCAAATACTGCCTTTTGTCCTTTTATAATTCTATTGTAAGAGGGTCAGTCAGAATCAAGAAAACTGTTTAATTCTCAGTGTAACAGTTTGTTTTGATACTGTTTTTTTTCTTAAAAATAAGCAGGGGAGATATAAACACATTTGATAATGAGTAAAACACTTCAGTATGGCTACTATTCAGTTCTGATATCTTGAAAATAGTAAGAGCTGGACTCAGCATTCAATTAGTGTTGATGGTGGGCAGAAACGATACTTGTTTCTTTCCCTGGTGAACACACTTTTACATATCAGTGACACATGGAGTAGTCGTCTTGATGAGAAGCACAGCAAAGAGGTATCTAATCTTAAACAGTTTGGTCCCATGGTTGCAACACGAAAACCATGTTAAATAGAAGAAACTGATCAACATGCTTTTTGAACAAAGACCTTTCCTGTGAGTGGCAAGCTACCATGATACCCCCCATATAAGGGATTTCACTGTCCAACATATGTTGCTGCAGTTCAGGGTAAGGGCAAAGCTCAAAGCACAGAAACAATATTCTGGAAAGTGCAATTAAGCCAACTACAGATCTTCAGGCACACATTATTCATGCTTTAGGCTAGGCACAGAACCAGGCAAGTTTATTCTAATTTGTCATATGGGAAATTCTGATTAGATAGGAGCCATTTTTCAGGGGAAGCTTGGGGAGAAAAGCTTACAGAGACCAACTTCTAGTCCAAGGTGTAAAACAAACTATAACATATAAAGGCAATGCATGAGGTATAATTAGAAGTTATGTACCTACCATAACGTTCCATGTTAGTTGTCTTCTCTCGCCTTCTTTCTTGCTGGATGGGTTCGGAGCCGATCCTCGGCTCCGACTCGGCACTTGCTTTAGCTCGAGAACTCCTTTTACCAGCTCGAGGCAACCCTATATCCCATGATGCAAGGCGGAACTACCTCAGATCTCGTTTGGCAGCTAACTGACCCTGCTAAAGATTATCCTAACATAATTAGGAACCATGGTTCCTAAAAGAAGTCCTCATAACAATGCTCCAGAGGAAGCAATCTAATAGGAACTCTCCAAGATCTGTCCAGGCCTGGGGAAGGAGGGACGCAAGAAAGAAGGCAGAGAAGACAACTAACATGGAGCGTTATGGTAGGTACATAACTTCTAAATGTTAAGTTGTCAATCTCGCCTTCATTCTTGCTGGATGGGACCACGTCCCTAGCACCTGTATCCCGGGTGGCTCAATGGAACAGACTCTTGAGAACTGTGGAACCAAAACTGGCCCTATCTCTGGAGGCCAAATCCAACTTGTAATGAGACACAAAGGTATGAGGCGTGGCCCAAGTAGCTGCTGCACAAATAGTGTCAATGGGAAGTCTATCCTGAAAGGCTACAGAAGTGGATAGACTCCTGGTCAAATGTGCTTTTGGCTTAGAAGATAGTTGTTTGCCCCTTAGAGAGTACACATAGGAAATGGTGGAAGTCAACCATCTAGATAAGGTCACTTTAGAAACTGGAAGACCTAACCTGTTTTCTGCATAGGAGACAAACAATTGGTCTGATTTTCTAATTTGTTTAGTCCTATGCAAGTAGTACCTGAGCTGACGATGAACATCCAAAAATGCAGCTTCTGTTCAGCTCTGTCAGAATAGTTAGGAAAGAAAACTGGTAGATCAATAGATTGGTTAATATTGGTTTGAGATACAACCTTGGGAAGAAAGGAAGGGTTAGTTCTGAGCGAAACCCTATCCTTATGAAAAACCAGATAAGGTGAACGAATACAGAGGGCCTGAATCTCAGAAACTCTTCTTGCAGAAGTAACAGCCAGTAAAAATATAGTTTTCCACGTCAATAACTTTAAAGAACACGTAGCAGACGGTTCGAAGGAGGTAGAATTAGGGATGCCAACATTAAGTTTAGATCCCATTGCGGAGGAGGATGTTTCACAGGCGGTTTTAGGAGAAAAACTCCTCTTAAAAGGCTTTGCATAACCTATGAGACATGAAGTTATTGTCATGCAAGCCAACATGATACTTGGAAATAGCAGCCAGTTGTACTTTGACTGTAGATGACGAAGATCCCGAATGAAAAACCTCCGCCAGGAAATCCAAAACAGAATGTACAGGAGCGTAAAAGGATCAATATTTCTGGCGTTTGCCCAAATGAAACGCCGCCACTTGCTAGCATAAACAGTTCTAGTGGACGACTTTAAAGAAGACACTAAAATGTCTCTGACTGAGTCAGAAATCATTGGTAGCCTGGCTAGGGAAGGAAGTGGAGCAACCAAGCAGTGAGGTTGAGAGAATGAATGGCCCGGTGCTGCTGACCCAACTGGTGGATCAAAAGATCCGGAACTGGGTCCAGATGCCAGGGCTGCACCAGAAGATGATGATGTAGAGACGGAAACCAAATTTGTCGAGGCCAATATGGAGCAATGAGGATCAATTTGTCTCTCAAAACGGTGGCTTTCTGAATGACTTGTGGAATCAATGGAAAGGGAGGAAAAGCATAAAGAAGTCCCCAAGGCCAATCCTGGGTTAGAGAGTCTCTCAAGGGTTGGCCTGGAAGAGGAAATAGTGTGAAGTAATCTGGGCACTTGCTGTTTTGAGGGGTAGCGAAAAGATCGCAACAAGGTGTGCCCCACTTCAGAAAAATCTGATCCACTACAGATTGATTGAGAGACCACTCGTGAGGCATCAGAATAGATCTGCTTAGCCTGTCCGCCAATAGGTTGGACCTGCCGGGGATGTGCGTTGCTATCAGAAACCGCTGAGAAGAGATCGCCCATTGCCAAAGTCTGAGAGCTTTTTCGACATAAGGGATAGGACCTGGTTCCGCCCTGTTTGTTGATGTACCAGACCACGGACATGTTGTCCATCTGTACTGCAATAGTCCCTGTGGGAAGAAAGTCGTCGAGGGCTTGCAACGTTAAAAGCACTGCTCTCATCTCCAGGACATTTATGTGCAGGTGGTATTCTATGGGTTGCCACGTACCGTGGACCATCCTGCCCTGATAATGCCCCCCCCACCCGATCAGAGAGGCATCCGTGGTGACTGTGGCAACTGGAGGAGGGGGAACAAAGGGTCGGCCCTGATGAAGAAGAGGGAAAGATATCCACCATCGTAGATGAGCCCTGCACGACTGTGTTACCAAGATTTCGTGTCTCATGGGCAGATCGTGGTACGACCACTGCGTGAATAACATCCACTACAGGAGACGCATGTGGAAGCGAGCCAGTGGAAGAAGAACAATGGCCGCAGCCATTAGGCCTAGAACTTTCAAGACAAACCTGGCTTTGATCTTGTTGCTTTGTAACAGAAGCTGAACAAATTTCTGGATGTCCAGAATCCTTTGATCTGTTAGCCTGGCTAACATTTTGACGGTATTTAACTCTGCCTATAAAGGTGATAGATTGGCAAGGCAGCAGAGAGGATTTTTCAAATTTACCGAAATTCCTAGACTCTTGCAAAGCTGTAGGGTGTAGTCTCTGGACCGAAGAAGCTGATGCTTGGAGGTGGCGGAGAGGAGCCAGTCGTCCAAATAAGGAAACACCTGGAATCCTCGACGTCTCAGGTGAGCTGTGACCACTGCCATGCATTTGGTGAACACTCTGGGGGCTGAAGTGAGGCCAAAGGGCAGTGCTCTGAATTGGTAATGACTGACTCCCAGCCGAAAGCGGAGAAACCTTCTGGAGCGTCTGTGAATCTTTATGTGATAGTACGCATCTTGAAGGTCTATAGAGCACATCCAGTTGTCCTTGCCCAGAAAGGGCAGAATGGATTGCAGCGTGACCATCCGAATCTTGCCTTTTGACAGACTTGTTTAGTCTGCTTAGGTCTAGTATTGGTCTCCAATCTCCCGTCCTTTTGGGGACCAAAAGAATCTTGAGTAGAAGCCGGATCCTACTTGGTCTGCCGGCACTGTTTGGATGGCTCTTTTTCCAGGAGTTTTGAAACTTCCTGTCTTGCCAAATCCCTTTGACCGGGTGAGATGTCTGGAAGGGATTGTAGAGGTACGGAAACCTTCGAAGGGGATTTTGTAACCCTCGGATATGATCGACTGTACCCACTTCTCTTGTGATAGGGATTGCCAGGCTACTGGGTACAGCGAAATTCTTCCCCCGACTGCCTCCATGGGTGGACAGTCGGGCAACACCTCAGGGATGCTGAAAGGGCTTCTCAGGAAGAGACTCCCTGTTGCCCTGGTTCTGAGGACCCCCCCTGCCTCTAGGGTGGCGTCTATTATTGTTACCCCCTCTGCCTCTGGGGGTAAACTGACCATGTGTGTCTGGTGTAGCTCCTTGGGCTTTACGGAACCACATCTTCCCCCCCTTCTGACCCTTGGGATATGGTCTAGAAGGAGTGGAAAACTGGACTCCAACGGCAGAAAGAGTTTTACCGTCCTGCTCACATCTGGTCAAAGTATCCTTCACCTGAGGTCCGAACAAAGCCGAACCGTCAAAGGGGGTGTTGGTGAAGGACGCCTTAAAGGGGTCCGCAAAATTACACAGCCGCATCCAGGCTTGGCGTCTAAGAGCAACACCTGTGCCTGCGGCCCTGCTCGCTCCATCGGCGGCATAAGATATGAGCCGCATGGAGGAGTTAGATATGGAATTCAGGATAGCAAGCTGTGAGGCAATCTTTTCCTGAGCCCCAGCAGCAGAAGGATCCTGGACTACTTCTCCCAGTTCCTTGAGGATATCTCGTTGAAGCCTGGTGAAGTGACAAAGGTAATTCAGCGAACGCATAGCAAAGGTCGCTGAAGAAAACATCCGCTTTCCATACCTATCCATGGTCCTAGAATCCTTATTAGGAGGATGGACAGGTACTGAAGGATCCGCCAGTTCCTTCTTAGTGGCCGCTACCACCATAGCATCCACAGAGACACCTTTGGACAGGAACTGTTTATCCGAAGGGGCCGTGATGAACTTGGATGGTCTCCTGGGGACAGGTTCCACAGAATCTGGAGCCGCCCACGCCTTCTGAGCCACTACCTGCATGAGTGGGTCGAAAGGCGGAGACACCCAGGAGGTGGAGGGTCGGGATCCAAAAGCCTCCAGGTATACCGACTCATCCTCGGAGGGGTCAATGGAGGGCCAATTCCCCCTCTGTTTGAGGAGCTCAAGGATGTCTGAAAATTAGACATCCTCAGAGGGGGACTGTGGGGAACCCTCCGACTCATCTAAGTCAGTATCAGATGTAGTAGACTCAGGGGAGTCTGTGTGTTTCCTCTTACACGTCCTCTTCCGAGGGGGCTCCCCTGCAGGGTCAGGAGAAACCTCGGAAGAGGAGGAAATTCCCAGTGGGGAAACCTGGGGCGATGGATCCCTGGGCCTGAGAGCAAGAGGCTGGCAAGAGGCATCTGCAGGCACTGATGAGGGAGGAGCTAGAGGGATAGACCGTTGACCAGGCTCAGAGGCCAGGACACTCCTCATCACCTCAAAGGCTCCTCTCCCGGAGACCTGAACACACCCGCTCTGAAGAAACAGGAATGGTCGGCTCCAAGGAGAGAGAAGGCTCGAGGCGATGTCGGCGCCGAGCTTACCAAAGCGAAGCCCGAGAGGAGAGCGGGTCGGACAAGGGTCCGATGCCACTAGCCCCTCGGAGCCGACAGTGGAAACCGCGACCGGATCCCTCCAAGGAAGGTCTCAAGGAGGAGATCGGAGCCGAAGATGACGGAGCCGAAGGATGTATCGGCTCCGGCATCGAAACAGTCTCTGTCCCAAGAAGCTCCGGCTCCAAACTCTGGTGTGGAGTCGGAGGAGGAATCTCAAGAATCGGGGCTATAGCCGAAGTCTGTTGAGACGGGCTATGGAGCATTTGGGCCAGTGCCTGAGACTTCAACAGCCTGCTTACCACCCTCTCCAAATCGTGGTCAGACAGCCTGGAAGATCTCGAAGATCGGCTCCGATGGCTCCGCTCCGACAAAAGAGGAGACCCCGGAGCCGAGTGAATACTTAGTATCGAAGGGGACCGGGATCTCTTACGGGTCGAAGCCATCGGAGCCGAAGTCCCTTGAACCCCAGATGGAGCCGAGGATATCTCGCCCGATGCTGGATAAAGTGTCGGCTCCAGCCGAGCCGACAAGGCCACAGTAGTCAGGGTATCGGAGCCGGCCGCACCGAACCCACTACTCTAACAGCAGAAGTATCGACTCCAGCCGAGCCGATATCGGCCCGACGAGCCGGAGCCACCGGAGGAGGCTTGGACACTGTAGCCTGAGCCTTCGGTGGCTTAAGAGGTTTTCCTGCCCCTGGCTTAGGAGGAGAACCTTCAGGTTTAAGTAAACCTCGGAGGATTAATTTGTTCCTCCTTTCCTGCAGGACTCTCTGGCTAAAAGCATGACACAACGCACATGAGTCCTGCAGGTGCAAAGGCCCCAGGCAGTACACACAAGAAGTGTGACCGTCTGTCAGGGACATTTTCTGACAGCACTGGTCACACTTCTTGAAGCCTGAGACCTTGCCTTCTCTAGACATCCTAAAAAAAAAGGAATAGACACAAACAGTCCCCACAAACACACAACTTAATCCCTACACAGACACACAGGAAGGGAATAACTTGGGGAACTAGGCCTGACTAAAACTTTAAACTGAAAAGTATTATAAAAGTTTAAAAGGAAGGGAATAGGGTGGGCTGTAACTAAGTACAGGCTAATCTAACACTAAAGGGAAAAAATAAACCCCTAACTGAACTTTTTCTTCTTTAACAAGAAAAAACTTACCTCAGCTGGCAAAGGAGACCTCTTTCGCTAAGCGGCAAACGAGATCTGAGGTAGTTCCGCCTTGCATCATGGGATATAGGGTTGCCTCGAGCTGGTAAAAGGAGTTCTCGAGCTAAAGCAAGTGCCGAGTCGGAGCCGAGGATCGGCTCCGAACCCATCCAGCAAGAATGAAGGCGAGATTGACAACTTAACATCTATACTTTCTGTAGATACCATTTGAATGAAATCCAGCACAGGAACTTCAATGCAGTGAAGTCATGTATCCCAAGAAGAACCCAAAGGTAAAGCCAGACACTAAATGGTACTTGTGTCGCTACTGACTAATGACCTATTTTTCAAAGACAAATCAGAACTAGACAAAAATATGGTAACAGTGGGAAGAACGCCCATTTGTGATGGCTTACTTGAACTAAGTAATGCAGATACTCAATACAGCAGGTTCAGTTTCCTATGGATTTTTTTACAGCACAAGAATGTCTATTTTAGTACAGCATGCTATAAAGACCTTGAGAAAAGCCCTGCCTGTGGATATTGTTAAGTGAAGGCTGTGTGTGTATATTTTTAAGCCAAAAAAAAAAAAACAGACATCCTCCAAAACATATGCTTCCTATACTGATATATTTAAGCTATTGTTTTTCTTTTTTCAGTCCTGATTATATAGTGCTATTTCCACAATTAGCATAGGCATCTCCAAAGAAAGGAAATTCAACTTATTAAGTTACTATAAAATCAGGTATGTGTACAGATAGTCTGGCTCCTGGGACTTGCCTATCATTTTTGTTTTCTCCTGATACTATCAATTATTTCACAATTGCTACCTACTTATCTGAATATTTTTGTTTATTTATGACTTGCACACTAGTTTATTATGCTTTTCTGCTCACTTCCCAGCTGCACAATGTGCAGTAATGTCACTGCTTAATGCAAGTGCCTCATACAATGCTGTCAATGTAGGACACGCATATGTCAGCACTTGCAACTTTGGTGCACACACCTGTCAGCAGAATTGTAGCTAGGTCATCTGTGTTCTTTGCAGGTCATCAAAATGGCAGCCACTCAACTTAAAGTTGAGGAGTAGAAGCAAAACTCTTGCTCATCTGTAACTAATGTAAATAGTAGTCAACTACAAATTCATTTATTTATGAAGTTGAGAGAATAAATCAATGCCAGTATTGCACACCTGCATCACTGAAACTGGATGATCATGTCCTCTAATAGCTTGTGCCTGGGAAGCCACCTCCTTTGCCCTACACTATTTATATCTCTGCCTGTCAGCACCTCCTACTGGCAATCATGACTGACTGTAGAATGAATTCTAAAAACCACTGAGTGGCTGTTAGTAGCACAATCATCCACCACCAGCATGCACATACACAGAGGAGGAGATAGGCGTTTGATAACTCAAATCTTCCTCAACCTCTTGTCCTCTGGCTCTTGAAGTGTTAGTCAAACCCAGGCTGACAGCATTACAGGTCAAATATCACCTTCTGCTCTACTAGACCAACCAGATCCCTTCTGCACGTTTTTTTTTTTAAATACAGTATCCCTGTCACATTTGTGTTGGTGCTTTTTTTCTGACACAAAGTTGCTGCCTTTTGTCATACGCAAACCTGCCTGTATCTTCACTCTTACAATTATTTTTCATATTATTTCAGTTTTCCTTAAGGCATACAATGGTATTTTCCCTAAACTTGCTCACTTTTTAATATGAAGTTCAATCTGCTTCCATGTTCGGAACTTTGCCTTCTCTGGTCTTCTCACTGCTTCAGTCCTATGATTATGTCTGCATCTGGTGAAAGGCTACTCTAGGCTCCTGCTGCCTTTTTTTTTTTTTTTGATTTTTGTTTTAACAATACAAATTAACTTGTCTATCTTGAGAAGGGGTAAATACAGTAAATATGGACAACATACATAGCCAATCAACCAGCTGTTTTTTGGGAAATGTGAGAAAACGTGCAGACACAGGAGAACATGCACAATTCCAAACAGATAGCGATCTGAGGTAAGGATCAAATTCCAGAGCATGCAGCTGTGAAGCAGCACTGTTACCACTAAGCCACCATAATGCACTTGATCATATAAGAAAAATGTACAAGTGTTCTTACATTTTTTTTTTACTGGCTGCTATAATATTTACTTTGGGAAAGATCCAGATAATGAAACTATCACAAGGCACTTAATTACAACCCGGCCCTTCACAGAAGATCACAAAATTATCTGAAATACAGAATCCTTCCTGACAGTATGCAGTACTAAAAGACAAGTATTAAAAGTATATTGTACTCTTGTTTTTTTAACAAAAATACCACAAAGCACGTTATTTCTCAAAGTTAGCATTATCTTAGACATGGCAATACAATGTTGTGCTCATTCTTTCTCAAGGCAACCATTTATGTAGCTGCTATAAGTTAAGTCCCTCTGACTACCTCTTTTGTCTGGAACACAGTGTCTCCAACATTATTGCAACAATTGAAGACTGTGTGTAGGATCATCATTGTTTCAGGAGCAATATGAGCATTACTTTTAAATGAAGATTGAAGGATTTAAGAATATGACACTGCCCCACCACAGGGGTTAAAGTATCAAAGAAAATGGCAAAATTCAAGGACACTTGGATATAATGCTACTGTAGAAGAGGATGATAAGAAATGGGCTAACTGCTTACTAACATCTGGCATCTTCTAAGAAAAGAGTGACTTGACAGGCAGACTTGGTGAACCATCAGCCCTCACCAGCAGTTTAAATAATGTTTTTGTACTTGTTTTCACGTGTCACTTTAAATCATTTGCTTTTTACTTAGCTTGTCCATTATATGTGTTACATAAGCTTCAAAGCTTTTCTTTTATAGCTTTAGTCCAGTAGTTTTACTGAAAGCAAAACCTGTCTTCCCTTGCCTCTACTCTATCTAAAAGTAGTGAGTATTGTCCAGTCCCCCACATACACTTTCTGCAGATAAAGCCTATCACACGCCATCTCTGCAATCACAATATTTATCCAGTGATGTGGACACTTGTCTACTTCCAAAATAGGAAACAGAAAGTAAAAAAAGCAGATGACCATCTCAAGAGCTAACTAAACTAGAAAACATCATTTCCTGTAATCCAAAGCAGGAAAGTTTATGGTACCCTTATTTGTTAACTTCATACAGCCCTCATAATTCAGCTAATATACTGCCATGTAATTTCTTGTTAATTTCTGCAAAAGTACAACAAGATTAACCTCATACTGAAAAGAAGCAGAAAAACTTGGGCCATAAAATAAGTCTGCAAAATGATTTAAAATAATATTCGTGAATTATTTTAGTTCAGTGAAACTATTACATTAAAACAAGATAAACTGGAAGACAGTAGGGTGACAGATAACAGCAATGAGCTTGCAGAGAAGTGGGACTATGTTCTTTCAGTAGTCACTAAAGAAATATGACAATTCAGAGGGAAATATCACATGGAAGGTACATGCATTTGTGGGCTTCTGCTTGTTTTAACCTCTACCCTTATGTACTCTCATTTTCATTTAAAGTGTGTCCTGGTGAACTGTAAACCTACCTTGTATAACTTAGAGGTGTACAGATTAGTTACATAATTTAGAAAATTGCCCTGGTGTAGCTTACTTTTAATGTGTCAGACCACTGGCTTCACTGCTATGAAAGAGTTCATTTATGTTGGTCAGAATTTATGAATTTGAAGAGCTGCTGTGTGTTATATTCAAAATGATATAGAACACATAAAAAATATGTTCTAGTGATACCTTGCACCATTTTTTCTGTGCATGGAATTGCACAAAGCATGCATAAAACTCTTTTAAATTTCTATTTAAAATTCGCTGGTACAATTTACACCTTGTTGGTTATGGCATATTTTTTCAGGCAAGCAGAAAGGTTACTTTCCCAGTATAATGCCCTTGTGATAATTACTAAAGTGTTAGGCACTGTAAATTGGTTCTGTGCTCTGTGAAAGCAAATATTAGAAGTTAAATCAAAGTAATTGTATAGCAGCATCTCAAAATAAATAGGCCTTATGGTTCACTGAAAATTAAACAAAAATGTTGTAAATGTCTGCAGCACTATGTAGATACCAAAAGAAATCTTGCAAGATGGGGTTGGGGGTGTAATTAAAAGTCTATAACAACATTATGATATAGAGCTAGATGATGAAGAATTTTACATAGTAAATACTGTCTGCAAGCTTGTAGAATGTTTAAGCTTCTTTATTACACAAAGAGAAAATGCTAATTGAAAGGGAAATATATATATATATATATATATATATATATATAGACACAACTTGAAAACAAGTTAAAAAATCTTGATTCATACAACAGCTAATAGTACAAAATATGCACTTCTAATGCAAAAGAAAGGGGTCAAATGTAAAGATCAGGTAAAGTATCCAGTGAGTATGTGATGGGTAAAAAAAAAAAAAAAAAAAAAAAAAGGAGAACACTTAGTACATAATGGGGTTTATTCTGTATAATACCAAAGGTAAAATTACATGTACATGATCAAAGTTTTCATAGAGATCACATGTATCCCTGCTTGATTACACTAAACATATCAAGACAGCAGTGCTAATATCCAACTGACACTTGAACAAATTCAGAGAGACTGGTAAGACTATCTGAACAGTTCAGGATTCAATGTTTAACCCAATGCTGCAGGAATTCCCAGCATGGTCAGTGCAAACTGGCAAACTCCTTTCACAAACTCACATTACCAATAATTTTTCAAGACCTGGACTTGCTAGTAGATATTTTAAGGGCTTCACCCCCCCCAAGTTATATCTCAACCCCAGATCTTTGAAAAACATATTAAGTACATGAAAGGACTTTACCACACAAACTGAACGATTATGAGTGGGTGGTGAGACAAATGAAAAACAGTCATACACATAAATGACACCCAGTTCAAAACCTATTAATTTAAGTAAGTTTTGTTTATGCAGGGATCCTGAATTAATAATATTTATATTGGCACTGATTCATCTCTACTTCATCACCTTTTTTAAATAGGAGGCTACAGGTGCAACATTGACTAACATGGAGTACTGAAAGTTGCAAATTCAGCAACAAACATGAACAGATTAAAATCAATGAAGGACAGTACAGAAAAATGGTAAGATAAAAGAAAAATATTCAGTTACATTTCAGTGTGTGTGTGTGTGTGTGTGTGTGTGTGTGTGTGCATTTCTAATGTTTTTATGTTTTTAGATAAATGTACATTTTTCCTCCTTACAAGAAACATTATTATGAAAATGCAGTTTATGCAGGCAGCACTTAAGAATTAACAAATGCTCTGATTGTTGAGCCAAAAGTGGGAATGGCTTGGTAAGACAATGGTAGTATATCAGTAAGAGTATGCATATGTGTATATATATATATATATATATATATATATATATATATATGCATTTGCTTTACAACAGCCAGTGAAAGCAACAACATAGATAACTCCTCCTACTTAAAAAGCTTAAACCATATAACTGATTGTCAAAACAACTTACATACTTATGTTAATCTAAATTATATAAAATATTCCATATGACAGTGCCTTGTAAAAGAAATGCAGCTCTGACCAAATAATAATCTCAAGCAATTTAGCACATAAAGTCATCCAACCAGTTTCTCTTCATTCACCTTAAACTTTACTATAGCTGTTTTCTTTTTAAAAAAAACATACATGTTTACAATTCTTCCTACACTGTCTCTCTTTTAAGATATAATTATCAAACAACATAACATTTTTTCAAAATCAAAATGCGCCAATCCTCCAATTTATTAGTCTCCACTATATCAATGCCATTATTTTAACATCCTTTTTCCTATAAGGCGGAAAGTCGTATTTTAAACATCACAAGAATCAAAAAACTAAATGCACACTTTAGCTGCCTTGGTCACATCTTTGGAAAATTGAGTACCATGATTTATCTGGAGTAATTCAATTAACCTAAATCCTTTTTCTTATGTCACGTCAACTACAGCCCCACTACTATAAACACCTAGACAGTTCTCTGTACACTTGCAAATTTCCTCAAGTACCTTTGTAAACTTATCCCTGTGTACTGATGTCATATCAATATTTAATCATCAAAAAAACTTGATACAGTGCACCATTTTTATGTGCATGGGATTACTTAAAACTTGTTAAAGTTCTATTTAAAATTCGCTGGTACAATTTACACATTTTTGCTTACGGTGTATTATATCGGAAACACTGCAATGTGGTTTTTTTTTTTTTTTTTTACAAGAAGCATCTTTATTAAATTATCATGTATGACATAGGCCATATTACATTTATATAAATGACAATAAATCACAGCAATCTCAGTTGCAAACATTATACATTCTAAACCATGCTGAAACAACTGTAGCTGCAAACATTATACATCACTTATAATATATCCAGTCAGTCAACGATTACATAGCTCATTCAAATCCTGCCTTCTTTTAAACTTTGTTCCTCCTCTGCATGTATTGATCCCACACAGTTCCCATTTTTGCCTATGTAATTCGCTCCTACCCTTTCCACTGCAGAATGCTAAACAATTCTGAGCTTCATAAATAGGATAAATATTTTCAAGGTACACAAGTAAGGAATGACACAAACTGACAATTTTCTTGAAGACCAAAAACCACCTGCAATTTACATGTACTTTGTGACTGAGCTCACCTTTTGTTAAGCATTTGGAATAAGAGCTCTGGTCTACCACACCAACTTCCCAAAGTTGTACTTCTTGGAGGTAGGCTCACAACTCTGAGGACATGTCCATGCTTACTATGTCCAAGACCCGCCTGTCCATAATAACTGTTCGTCAGTTACTCAGTGAAGCACTTTCCTATCTGATCTGAAGGGTTTGAAAAAACAGTGACAGAACTGCTAACAAAGTTGAAAATGTGTGAAACATGTTCCTTGACTAGGGATTCAAAGGGCTATCAGGCATCTTTGGGGTGAGGCGCAGTGGTACTACTAGCATTTATTAGTACTGCAGAAAACTACTTGATTTTTAAGCTAAAGGCTAGAATGTAAAAGAGAGAAACTAAGTTAATTATCCATGTACACATCAGAAAACAGATATGAAACAGAGAAAAATGTCTAAGGAATATCATCTGTGCTGCAAAAACTTACATGACACTGTGATGTTTTATACTTGGATGTGAAGAGCAACATCATGGTTCTTTAGCAATTTAAGTTAATACTACAGATGCATACTGTGACTTTAATTCTGCCTTAGAATGACCAGTGGTATAAACAAAAGGGGTTATGATTGGTAATATACTGTAACACACTAGTGGTGTAACTGAATACTGTAAATATAGTAGAAAGATTTTCAAAGGATATGTAACAACAAATGCTCTTCTTTGACTTCAGCATATTTCTACCATGTACGGCATTTACTGGGCATGGTTGCCATAATTTTTGGATAGCCTAGTAGGTAATTCAGTTGGCTGAAGGACAATAAACGGGATCATACAGCTCATTCTATGATAGTGGTGTTTTGCCTAAGATCTAGAGATCAGTTATGAACTTCTATGTCACTGAAACAATCAAGTTATAATCCCTACACAACAATATTTTCTACTAAGTGTTACAATGAAAATGAAATGTAATTAAGCATTGCTACTTCTTCAGACTCCTACTCCAGCTGTCGGAAGCAACAAAGCAAGTTATGGCATCTTGAATGTTGAGCTTTGTAACAATCTCACAAAAAAAAATATCTGCTGTCTTGAACATTCAAGAAATTTGTGTATTAGTGATAGCCACATTCAAGAAATTCATGTATTAGTGATAGCCAAAGTGACAGGAGTGTCAGTATGACATAAAAGAAATATTTGCATTAAGCTACAGTGGATTAAACAGTCAAGAGACCAAAAAAGTCATTTAACTTATGAGATTCTTCACAGCAGTATACTGAAACCATCCACAAGTTTTTTGTGCATGCAAAAATGACCTCCAGACTTCATGAGCTACTGCTTACTCTCACCCCCTTCTCACTAATATTAGAGTATAGTCTGTTTCAATTACCAGCAATGGAAGCATTTATTAACATCGTGGGTACAGCACAAGTTGATAGTAGTGGTCCTGTGATATATCTGTTGACCACACAGTCATTTTGTTAAATTTGCCCTTACAGTGTGTTATTTGCATTCTGGAAAGGAAATGGGCACGTCTGAATGTCAACTGCTAGAAGGAAATGTGGACAAAGCAGTAGGAAAGTGTTTGTGTATATGATTTCCCTTTACACAGATGGGCCATTAGGGTAAGGGCATAGACCAAAGGGGTAGTGCTCACCATGACTAAGGGTACTTGAATAAAAAAGTCTGAGTAACAGCTGGACATCAAGTAGGGCCCAATTTTCAATGTATGACCCGCTAAAAAAACAACTGATTTATCACATGAAGAAAAGTGTAGTCATAAAATACCCTGCCTCAAACAGAGCACGTAATAGCTGACTCATTACATTTACAGCATAAAAGTTCAGAAGGTAGACCAAAAGATGCATCAAAGTACAGATGTGGGCATTTTTCCTCAAAGCTGAATGAAATATCTTCTCCCCTGCTGAAGAGGTACTCTGCATGATAATGTTGTCTGTCTAGATCTCCATGACCTAAACCTAATGATGGAAATGGGAAGCAGAGTCAGAAATGGCCATACAGGAGGCAGCACTGGAAAGGCCAAAAGGGAGAAGTGGGCATGGAGGGATGCTTGGCTAAATGGTAATGAAGAAGAACACTGCATGAAGTTAGGAGGTGCTAGACAAAGCACAGAGGCGGTAAAAAACATTAACACAAAGCCTAAGAGAAGCAGGGGAGTTCTACTAATGGGGAACTTGATAAAATAAAACAGAATAATATGAGGAGTGGGGTGAAGGAAGAGCTTGTAGGCAGAAATGAAAGGAGACAAGTAATGTTGTCCACTATTATGAGAGGGTAGGAAGGGCTCAAAGAATAAAAAGGAGAACAGGAGGGAAGAGCAGCTGGAAGAGAAAGGAACTTATGAGAAAAAGTGGAGAGGAAGCCAAGACGGGATAACTATAAGAGGGCTTTATAGGAAGGTACATGAAGTACTGTAAAGGGGAGAAAGGTGCCATACAAGGAGGGATGCAACTGGTAGAAACAGTAAATAAACTGGGTTTGGTACTAATGAACTTCAAAATGTTGCAAGAAGAGAAGTGACAAAGGGCAGGAAGTGAAGCAGAGATGATAGTTTATGTTTGAACAGAAAAGAAGGATGAAGTGGCTGAAGGACTCCATCACCACAGGTACTGAGAATCTTGGCAAGGACAACAAGAGAATTTGGTCTCTGTGCTTACACTTATTAAGATGTGGGAAGAAGTGGCAACGTTATTTACTGGAGGGGGGGGGCAGAACATACTGTGATGCACACAGCTGTCACTGGCCTGTAAGGAGAAAGCTACAGTGGAAGCAACAAAGCCAAGAAAGTGAAAGATCAATGCCAGACTATTGAGACAGAGGGATGGAGTTAGCATTTTCAAGTGTTACTGGAATATAAGCTAGTATGCCACAAAAAGGCATGATGTGGGAGAACAATGACTAGTTGCGTAACCATTTTTCCCAGGCTGAGAGAGAAAGGCCCATATGACTCGCTGCCCTACCAATGTTAACAAGTAAAAACAAACAAACTGCAGCTGTGGTAAAGAAAAAGGGCTTGGGACTGTTATGAGGAAGAGCAAACCAGGCAGTGTGACCAGCTCTGTATCACACAGTCTTCATCATAGCCCAGCAGAACAGCAGTGTTCCAGGCAGAGTTGGAAAGCTACATCTCCATAAATAATATTTTTGAATTAAGATGGCAGAAGAAACAGGGTAATTACATCAGCAAAAGAGAAGGGTAAGGGCTCAGGTACTAGGAAGTGGGAGAAAATGGAGAAAAAACAATGGCTCTTTCATCCTATCTATCCATGTTAAACAAACAAGCAATGAAACGCAAAGAAACATGGCAGGGGAACACATGTGTGACTCAAAGACATAGATGTGCAGTACTAATATGCAGCACAGGGAGTATAAGAAAAAAGAAGCGGAATCTGCAAGCAATGATGCAAGAAAGGCAGACCTTGCTCATAACAAAGAAATACGGACCACTAAAAAGGAGTGTGGATGTGGAGCTGCAAGACATAGGCTGTTTAGGAATGTCAGACAAAGGGAAGATGGAGGGGAACTCGGAAGTGGCAATTTATGTAAGACAAGACATGAAATGTGAAGTCAGAGAGTAAACGAACCACCAACTCTTGAAGGGGACATGGGAGCAGTAAGGTCATAATCTGAGGTAAGTGTGTCCTGAAAGTTCAGATAGTGAAGAGAGGGGAACTTTGCTAAATCAGTAACTGCATTTGCCTCCAGACATAACAAGGGTGAGAGATGACAGACTAAGGACAGAATAAATTAGAATGACAGGACATTATACTTAGAAAGTGTATATCTAAATCTGCCAGGACAAAACAGGAAGGTACTCAACTTTGAACATACAAAGGAAAAGACAAATATCTGAGATCCGTGGGGCTTAGCCAGATGGTGGGGTTCAGTACAAGAAAGGATACAATTCTGGATATTAGCCTAAGTCAGGAGGGGAAGTCGGTGATATCCAGATAATGGTGTCATTAGATGATAGTGATCATGTTTATTGTAGTTCAGAGTGGGAGAAGGGCAAAAAAGTAATTGACAAAGATGATGGTGTGGGATTCCAGGGTGACTGATTAAGCTAAGCTGTGGGAGAATGACTGAAGATAAGTCAGGGGAATGGAGTATCTGACTATGAAGTATTTTTAATGGAATATGACAATTTGGTCAACATGTTCATTAATAGAGGGTTCCCAGGCTGGTTCCTGGACCCAATTAAGGATGAGGATTAAGGAAGAGGTTGTGGAAAAAAGGGGGTTGGTATTCCCCATTAATTACAGGGAATAAAAGTGAAAATAGGCCAATGAATATTAAGGTGGGGAAGGGATATGACATAACTTTTTCTACCATTTTCTCCTTGGACAGTTACAAAGTATGTGACATCCTTATTAAGAATCGGGCTTTGTTTAATGATAATATAGATGTTTTGAGAAAAATGGGCGAAAAAACATTAGTGTCATATAGAAAGGATAAGTCCTTTAAAAATTACTTAGAAATAGGTCATAAGGGGTGATCTAGAAATTAGATAATTATAGAAATATTGGCTTGTACAAATGTGGACGCTGTCAACAATTCTCCTATATAAAAAGAAAAGATAGTATTTATATAAGGGGTAAGCAGCTGTCTTCCACAAGGCATTTTTCAAACGACAGGAAATGGGCAGTTTATGCTGCCCAATGTCAATTGTGCCCTGGTTTTTATGTAGGTAAGATTAAAAGAGCATACATATGAACACCTGTATGATATAAGGTGTGGAAAGAAGACTAATGTGTTAGCGGACATGTAGGAGACAATAAAGGCCAGACTTTTTTTTTGCATAAGAACAAATAAAGGTGGCTCCTTGGTTAAATAGCAGTGATGAATTTCTTGAAAGTCACATGTTAAGGTGGCAATTGCTCCTTGATGCCACAAACTATCTGGGGTTGAATGAAACATATTCAGTTAATTGAATTTTAAAGCTTAAGCATTATATAGTGTAACAGAGTTTTCATTATAGTTGCGGATCAATTTTTAACGGTAGGAATTTGATATTTGTGAATTTGTAGTAATTGTATCTGTTTTTAAAAGACATCAATTGTTAAGGGATGGTAAATAATGATTGGTTTAGGACTGTCACATGATACATGAGACTGTGTTTTTAAATGCTGGCTTTTTTTAAATTTATGTCTTGTTCTGAAGAAGTTCTGGAGTTAAGAACGAAAGCGCTTAACAAGTCATAATACTAATAAATAGGTTTTCCTGGATTGGAGCGTTTTGCATTCTGATCGCTGCAGCAGGTTATTGTGTCTTCATATTATTCAAAGTTACAAGTGGTCAAGAAGCTAAAAAGATACCACCAATAGAGGTCTGATTGATACAAAAAAAGCCTTATTTTTAAGGCATGGAATTCCAAATGTGGTTATACAAGACAATGGTCCACTGTAATGAAGTATGGAGCTCGAGAGACTTTTGGAATATGGGGAATTTGAGCTTATTACCTTTAGTCCTAACTCTAAGTAATCTAATGTTCATTGATGTGATGTTATGAGGTAGTGCCATCTGTGCCAGGGAGAGTTAAGCAATACATGTGCCAACATAACATAACATTCTTTACAATATTCCATATAGTTATCTGACTATCATACCGATTTGCATAGATGTTTTAGTTAAAAATATATGTGTAAAATTGCTTGTGTTAAAAATGCATTAAGAGTGGGTCCTGCTGGACAGAAACGAGATATACATGTATCTTGGACAACATGATTATAAAAGATTAAATGTGTATGTTTATCAGGGGACCCTGGAAGGGGGGAATTATGTTACAGCTTTCAGATGCTGCCACAGATCTTAGCAAAGCTGTGTGTGTGTATTGTACCAGAGTTAAGTGACCAGAGGTGATGTCATCCTCTAACTAGCATATGGTTTCTTTGGAACTCTCGCAGCAGCACTTTGGAACCTGACAGGAAAGATTCTGACAGGATATGTAGCTCACATCCACAGAGACAGAGACAGACACCATCTGGCTTTTACTGTGGGAAGACACTCCGCACACATCAGCTTGCCTTGCTTTAGTAAGCAGTCAGGGAACAGCATTTTAGTCAGGGACATTTAGTGAGAACAGTTTAGTATTGTTTTATGCATCTGTGAGAAACTATCCAACTGTATTATTTTTTATACCTCTGCGGTTTACTGTATTCAATATTCTCCTGTTTTATTATTTATCACTAAATATTTTAATGCCTTTTATTGTGGCTGCTCCTTTAGAGAAAACTTTTAACATCTTGACAGTACTTATGCTTGTTTTAGTGACAATGTGGCTGCTACTGAAAGTCTTGTTGCTTTGGTCATACCCTACTATCACATATTTGATTGTCATTTAGACGATCGAATATGTCCGAAAATCATTTTCTTGAACTGAGAGTTCAATCATCACAATGTCGAAGTTGACATGAGTGAACAGCCACTATTGTCAGCTTCAACACTGCGGTGCAGATCGCACTATAGTGGGGATCGGGAAATGTACCCTTACCCTCACTGAAGTGCGATCACGGAGTTTGTATATATAAGTAGGGGGTGTGGGGGGTGCATGGGGGCTTGCTCCCCTGCAAACATTACTATTAATTGTGGGTAGATGTGAGCATTTCATCAAAGTCGATATTCGACATTGCTGAAATGCTCCGTTCGATATTTTGGTTGCTCGGTGTTTTGACTTCCGACAATATTTGTCAGCAATCGTTGCTTTCATCTAACTTACGTTCGCAAATATGATAGCTAACACCTGTATTAGTATTAATTTTACACAGTATAATTGGGTACCCTTTGTAAGAGTAAATGCCCTTGAACAACTAGTATGTTCCCCCACTAGAGGGGACAACATATTGGATTTAATCGTCACAAATATGGGCGCCCATTGTACCACACCTGTTATCACTCCCTCCTTGGTCAGATCCGACCACAAACTGATAACCCTGGACATCCTCACCCCTCCACCTCCCCCAGTCAAAGAAACCATAGTCAAAAACCTTTCCAAAGCAAACTTCAAACTACTTGCATCCGAAGTGGAAAGCTTCACTATTCCCTTGCAGAAGGATAGTGATATCCAGGATGCGGAATCCTACACCAAGGCACTCTATATGTATCTTCAGGATTGCATGGACCATGCTATCCCAAATAAAACCAAGACTCCTTCCTCAAGTAAGAAGAAACCAGTCTGGTGGACCCCGGCCATAACCAAACTTTACAATAAAAGGAGGAGACTTATACAAAAAAAAGCCAAATCTCAAGTAGAAAAATCATCCCTGATCAGCATTAGTAAGAAATTGAGGGCCTCCATCAAGTCAACTAAAGCTAAATTTGATAAGAAAGTTGCCAAGGATAACCATAAGGCCTTCCATGGCTACGTCAAAAACCTAAATGGCAACACTCAGGTCTGTTATGAGCTAGTACAAAATGGAAAAAAATACACTGACCCTGCTGACATTGCCAACATCTTGGCTGACAGGTTCAGTGCAAATTCCCCCCCCCCCCCTCACCACCTACAGGGCCTATTACCATTCCAGGGGATTGTCTAAGTCCAATTATTACTGATACGTTGGTTAACAAGGCTCTATCTAAAGCTAAAAACACTGCCTCCATGGGTCCAGATGGTGTCCCAGGCTGTGTCATACGCGAGCTCCAAAAGGAATTAACCCCGCATCTTAATACCCTGTTCAGTCTCAGCCTCTTCACAGGATATGTGCCCATAGAATGGCGCACGACAACGGTGGTCCCGCTACACAAGGGTAGGGCCACAACTGACCCTGGGAACTACCGACCAATAAGCCTGACCAGTCTGATCTGTAAGGCTATGGAGCGAATCATTATGGAACTCATAAACGGAGAGATTGGGAACCTCCAATCGCTGGACCCCACACAGTTCGGCTTCGTCAAAGGTAGATCATGCCTCCTGAACCTGGTGGATTTCTTTGAGACAGTTACTCAGGCTATAGATAAGGGAAAGGAGGTACACACGGCTTACCTTGACCTTGCTAAAGCATTTGACACCATTCCCCATTCAGGTATTATTGATAAGCTCACCAGCCTGGGCATAAACCTTTACGTCACAAGATGGATCGCAAAGTGGCTCTCAGACAGATCCCATAAAGTAAGAGTAGCGGGATCTATGTCCGAATCCAGACCAGTAATGAGTGGTGTGCCTCAGGGCTCTGTCCTGGGGCCCCTCCTGTTTGGCATATACTTCTCAAAAGTACAGGCAAGCACGGAAGGGCTGTGGCTGACTAAGTATGCGGACGACTGCAAACTGGGTGCTATAATAGAGTCTCCGGCCAACATGGAGATCCTCCAGAAGGGCCTAAATGAGACTGATGCATGGTGTCAAAGCCATGGTCTCAAGCTAAATGCAAAAAAATGTGTAGTAATCCCCTTTGGAAAAAACAGAGTACCCGCAAACTACAACATAGGAGGTAATCCCCTGAAATCTGAAGAAGAAATAAGGGATCTAGGGACCCAAGTAGATAGTCAGCTTTCCTTTGATAACCATGTTGCCAAAGTGGTTAGAAAATCCTTCTATGTGACCCATCTGATCACGAAAGGGTTTGCATCAAGATCTAAGGATGTAATGGTGCCCCTCTATTCTTCCCTCATCAGACCCATTATTGAGTACAATGCACCAATTGGAATGTACCTGGCTAGACATCTCCAGCAGCTGGAGAGACCACAGAGGTACCTAACCAAGAGGATTACTGGCCTCAAACAGTTGCCCTATGCAGCACGATTGAAAAAGCTAAGACTGTTCTCTGTTGCATACCGCTTTCTCAGAGGCGATCTCTGTCTAACATACAGAGCCATGTCCAACCCAGAATTGATGAACATGCTCCGTCTTAGCAAAACCAAATCTACTCAAGCTACACGCTCTAGGGATATAAACCTCAACACAACAATGAATAGAACATGCTGGAGGGATAGATTCCTTTCGCAGAGACTTCCCTTACTATGTAACAGGGTCCCAATCTACATAAGACAGAGCCCCTCACTATCACTCTTCAAGAGGAACCTTGATGAGTGGATGGGTAACAGAAAGTTCACACCAGGGATCACACCAACAGCACTACTAGATAGGGGCCAAGGGTACTAGCTGCTAGTACAAGGGTCTAGGGAACTACTAAAGGGGCGGTGAATACCGCACAACGTGGCTGGGCTAATATATGCCTTCGGGCAGATAGCCCAGTACCAACCTATGAACTTATGAACCTAACAGCCTTAGAGTACCTGACTGGTGGCAGCGTGATTACCACAGAGTCTGGGCAGAAAGGGGGACAGCTAGTAAATCTATGCCAGCTTTTCCCATGTGTGTGTGTATATGTATATATATATATATATATATATATATATATATATATATATATACACATATATATATATATATATATATATATATATATATATATATATATATATATATATATATATATATACACATATATATATATATATATATAAAACTCAAATATTCAAGTGTGTGTGTCAGCCTGAGAACAGGGACAAAGAGCTCCATAGTGGTCAGTGTGGAGTTTTGCGTCGATCTGGAGAGAGAAAGAGTCCGGCTCCAGGTTTGGAGCTTGCGCCCTGTGTGCTCTTAAGGGAACTGGTGCTTAGCGCATGGAGATGCATCTGAAAATACAGTATGAATCCATCTTTGCTCTTAGTGACTGCCCCTCATTGGAGTCAGTGGTGAGAATTGAGGCTCCTTGACTGCTGGCCCGGAGTAGGGACCCATCACAACTGAAGCTGCTGCACAGCACTGACACGGAATGTTTACAAAAAGTGCTGCACAGCTTTAAAGACAAACACAAATACTTCACTGAAAAGTGGTAGTAGTCAACCAACTGTTCAGTTACTTATTGCCACAGATTAAAAGGGAAAATTACTAAGTATATTTTTTCTTTTTTATTAAGTCACCAAAGAAGAAAAACAAATTGAGTAGAAAAGAATGTCAGAAATACTACTATGATCAGAAGGGCAGATGTCATTTTGAGTTACAGTAGGAAGCTTAAAAAAATGATGCCCATCATTACTAGGCTAATGGCCGTAGAACCCTTATGAGCCTAGCCATAATTATCCCTAGTTTTTCCAATTGTCAGTGATTAGGTGAGTGAAGTTTGGAGAAGTAAAGGTCTATGGTAGTTAATAACAACTTCCTCTTTCCAGGAGCAACATTTGTGCCACCTGAGGAGAGAATTTGTAGTCACCCATCCATTTATCTAGGTTGCATATGAAGAGGGTAAGGGAGGGGCTCTGTTTCATGTGAACTGGAAGCTTGTTCCACAGAAGTGGCAATCTCTGGGAGATGTATCTATTTCGCCAGCATGACCTGTTAATGTCAGAGGCTTGGTTACGATTCCTAGAGCAAGTGACCCTCCTGCAATTTGATTTATGAATGTGTAGCATTTCCATCAGGGCCAGTCACAGACTGTCTTATAAGCCAGGCACAGGTCAACCCTTAGGAACCTGTAGGAGACAGAATACAATGACAGGGTTTCAGTCTTGCTGCATAATACTTGTTTTGTGTACCCTGTAATTTCTTGGTGAGAAACCTCTGTGGTTTCGCCAATTGTTTCACGTGTCTGGTGAGGTACATACAAAAGGGAGTATTGGACTCGATTACTGATCTGAGTATAATGGAATTGTAACATCCTTAGATCTAGATGCAATGCCTTTACTTATAAGATGTGCCACATAGAAGGATTTCCTTACTAATGGGATACATGGTGGTAAAACTTCAGATTGTCATCAACTTGAGTCCCCAGATCATGTACCACTGGATCTACACTTAGGGAGATGCTGTCTATAATGTAATCAGCAGGGATGTCAGTTTTCCCAAAGGGAATAATAATGCATTTTTTTTTTTGCCTTTAGCTTTAATTTGTGGCTTTGGCACCAGTCATTTGTCTGTGTTAGCCCTGGCTGCAGTATATTAACATCATTAGGGGATTCAATGATTGTTCCTAATTTGCAATTGTCAGTGAACTTGGTTAACCACAGGACATTCAAGTTTGCTTGGACCTCTGAGAAATAAATTCCGAACAGCAATGGGCCCAGCATGGAACCCTGTGGTACGTGACTGGTCTTTTGCTAGATGTGACGTCACTAACCTTGACAGTATGTGTGCTGTCGTTGAGCCAGCTGGCTACCAATCTGCTAATGTAGGGGTTAACTCCCAATGCTCTCCCATATTAGTACTATTCCAGGACATATGAGCCTTTTTTTGGGTGTGCTGCCTAGCAGTTCCAGAGCATTTGCTTTCACAAAGTCCAAGAACCTCTGAGCCAGTATATTTGTGGTCATGTACGTTTCCCAGTCAATGGTAGGACAATTAAAATCACCCATGAGTAAGGTGTTGGGCTGTATGGCAAGTCCAGGTATGCTTTTCCTGTTTCATGGTGAGGGACCTACAGCTAGCTATGATGTGGTAGGGGCTTTGTCTATAGTTAATTGGACATGGAGTAGCTCAAGAGTCTCTTACTGTCTGACCGGTCTCTCACGGTGTACTTATCCTTAATGAAGATGGATACACCACCTCTTTTGGTTCTTTCATGCCCAGTGTGTTCTGAATGTATGGAAGGCATAGTAGCCCTACACGGCCAGGGGGCTTTCTGCACCTTTGAACCAAGTCTCAATGACTGCACAGACATCAGCATCCTCCAAAGTGAGGAGTGCTTCCAGCGAGTGCAGTTTCTTGTTTAGACTTGTAGCATTAAGCAGCAGTACCTTGAGTTTATCTAGAGAGGATTTTATGTTGGGAGGTTGGTTATTTTAACACTGCCTAAAAAAGGCACAAGAGGGGTGACTAATGCCTTTGCTAGTATCTGAAAGCCTAGAAGAGACAGGTGCAGAACATATCTGGCAAAGCAGTGTGGCCTATTAACCATGTCTTCCCAGGCTGACAGATACTGGATCCCTTTGGACTGACACCAGAAGCTAAGCCAATTGTTAAAGTCAGTAATTTTTTGTTTATACTGTGGCATCATCCTTGGAGAAGGTAGAATGTTGCTTAAGGCTAGGCTTATACCTGCCTGTGACACATAATCAGAGAGCTCAGTCATGTCTCTCTTCATAGAGTCCAGTGAGGTACGTCTCAATTTATTCATCCCCACATGGACTATGATGGTGTCATATCGATACTTGTGGTTGAGTGACTTGAGAGCCTGAGTGACTTGATGGATCCTGGTACCTGACAGACAGCTAACCATAACCTGCTCCTTATCCAGCCTAGTGAGGGGAACATCTGTGGGTCTCACAATGGAGTCACCTATGACCAATACAGTAGGTTTTGTGGTGTTACACCTTATGGGCTTATTTGTTGAGACATTGGTATGTGTGTTATTATGTGTTGTGGTTGTTTTTTGTATTGTTATGTGTGCAAGTGGTTTCTGTTTAGGAGGCCTCTGATCTTTTGGTAAGTTACTAGTGAATACCTCCACATATGTGGCTTTGTGTGTCATTTCCTTATTTAGTGTGGGAAGTGTGTTAGTGCTGACAACCTGTTTGGCATTCGATTTGTCCTTATGTGACAGTCTTGCCTTCAATATCACAGTGTAACTACAGCTCTCACATAAAGTATTTGTTTGTTTCAGGAGTAAGTGGTTGCCAGTATACATGAGACAATTGCTACATTGCCTCAGGATTCTCTATGTCTATCAGGCTGGTCAGAGAGACGATGGAAAACTACTCGTACGTGGTAGCAGTTACTTATTGTATGTTTTATTAGGGAAGGGAATGGGTTAATTAGTGCACCAAACTTGTTTCCAATGGAATCTCTCATTTTGATCCCAAAATCATTGTAATTAAATGTAAATTCAGTGCTAATTTTACACCACCTAACCAGACAGATGTTCCCTTATTATTATCCATCCCATTTTTCTTAAACTCACCTTAGACCAGGTTATATTTGTATTGTCCAAATAAAAAAATTCCACCCTTTACAGACATTCACATACTCGAGCAGGGTTTGGACTGGACCAATGCCTGATGTGGTACTCGCAGGCTCATATTAAATGTCAAAAATGCAGTAGTTAACTTCCATTTACCCCACTGATGGCACCCCTCTCAAAACAGACTCTCAATACAAGACTTGGATATTTATGTTGATAATCTTTCTTTTGATCACTTTGTCTGTGTGTTTAGAAAGTCCTTCAACCTTGCTCAGCAGATATGCAAGGGTATCATCTCTAGGTCTCAAGCAGTCTTGGTTCCTGCACATGCTTCCCTTTTTATAACAGTTTTTGAATACTATAATAATTTCAATGTACCTCAATAAAGCACCTTGACCAGGTAGAAAGACCCCACTGATTTCTGACCAAGAAGATTTCTGGAATACACAGTATAAGCTACCCAACAGATGAAAAGCCCTACAATCTGCTCTGTCTCAAAATCCTTAAAGCCAATAGAGTTTTGAGCACCAAAAGCCCATACCCTTTTTGACCTTCACCACCCTCAAACAAACAATGGTCTCATACTCGAGCCAATATCTCAGTCTCCATGGAAAATTACCGCTACCTGCTATGGCAGACTGTCAACCTAGCACATTGGAATAAACTGCCTTCACACATCAAAGTAAGTTGCACCTTATCTGCTTTCAAACCCAGAGATGACAACTGGATGGGAGGCTGTTAATTCATGTATGGCATATGTAGAAAACAATCTTCTTACCAGAGTTAACTAATATTCTGCCAATACTAAGGAGTTTTATGGCTAAGCTTTTTGATGGCCATTTAGCACTAAGTTTAGTATGCAGCTATAAACAAATCTCTCCAAGTCCCTTATAAACGTTAGTGATGTGATACATTTACTGGTATCGAAGAAGAAAAAAACAAGCTATTATGCATAAAGTGCAAATTTTTTTTTTTTTTTTTTACTTAAGAGAAAATGTTCTAAGTGACAAATATGAGAGATCATAGAAGAACGCATAACATTTTTACCCTTCAGGGCAATAGCAATACATTTATCCTCTAAGGTTACAGTTATTTGCACCACTTTGGAAACATCAGCAAACTCAGTTATCCATATCAGACCAGGTGACTAAATATCAGCAACAAATACACTGAATAACAGCCAGCACCATGGTACATGTTGCACAGTGACAAAGCCCTGACAATGGCCCAGGGTCCTGGGTTAAATCAGTGCCTCAGCCTATTACAGGCTTGCAGGAAAGAACGGCATGCCCATACTTAGGGGGGGAAGAGATAGGTGGGGCATTTGTTCAGAACACATATTGTAGTTTGGCATTCCTGGTGGAGATTTGGGAAACAACAGTAAAGTGCTGACTGAGAGGTGGGCAGGGCATCCTGCTGACATCAACAGTTTGTGGAAGTGAGAGGCAGAAAAGTGCTGATGCCCATGGCATGTCTTGCCCTCAGGGTGTTACTCAGCAGATAAAATACTGCCATTGCAATAGTATGACATTATTCCAGGATGCATCAGTCTCCTCACTGCCATAACCCTAGTCTGTAACAAGTCTGGAAAATTCAATAGGAGTAGGTAGACTTGATAACTGATGACTGGCACTAAGGTCAGCTAATGGTCAGCTGTGTGAGAAAAAAAAAAGGTACAAAATACACTAAATAATAAATAGTCCAAAACCAACCTCTGATGGACTTCACTGGCTACAGAGGTTTAAGTCCAAGAAGGTACAACTGCTGACTCTGACTGGCTATCTATTCATATAAGTAATTAACACATTTACAATGTACTTAGTGCTAGAGTTGATCGTATCTGTAAAACACCCTAATGGCAAAAAAGAATCAAAAGCTTTTGCAGAATTCAGCTACATGGAAATCACTGATAACCTATTATCCAAATTTTAGGAGCCGTTTCCAAAATACAGTTACATATACAGTATCATACATCTTCCTCAAAGTCATACTGGGATGAATTACTGTTAATGTGATTACTATAGCAGTTAACACTGCATAAGATATAATTCTCTCCATAACCTTGCACACGAGAGATTTTAGAATGAGAGGCACAGAATTATAAGTCTTTAAGCTGTCCTTTCTTATGAAGGGGTGTACTCAAAACAGTCTTTTAGTCTTAATATAGAAATGCATGTACTAATGATTGCATGTACTAATGATTTTTTTAAAAACAAGTACATACATGTATAATATCATTCTAATTTTCAGATACTAAGATCTCAGAAATACTACCTGGGACAAAGAAGTGTTAGCATATATTTTACCAAAACCACTAAAAAAATTAATAAGCAATATTTGATGCATTGATGTGGTACATGGAGCAAATATTGCTTTCACTCTGACTACCTACAAAGGAGAATAAACAATGTACTGAACATATTAGTATAATAGGCGGTTAGTGTGAAATACATTGCAATACACTGTCAACACATATCAAATATTACGTGCAAAGTTTTTAATTTTGTTCTCTCAATACCTAAATAGTTTCTTTTCATTTACTCTTGTTACAATAATATAACAATTCTTTTTACAGCCACTAAAGTGTGATTATTTTTTTAACTAATTACCTTATGTTTCTATAAGTCAGTGCTGTTAAAACAATATTTGAATGTGCAGGTAATTCTAATGATACATATTTATTTTATAAGTATTCAAAGAGAAATCTTTGAGATTCGCTAAACAGCTTTTTTATCATCTATTACAAAGGCTGGCATTCAAAAAGTGTGGCACATTGACATTGTTCTACAGAGTACTACATCTCCTCCCCTTGTTATAAAACAATCTTCAATATGCATCGTAGCTATATATTGACAAAAAGTGATCAGCAGAATATTCACTAACAAATGCATTTTTTAAACTGCCTTTCAGACTGCCTTCATTTCTTTCTTTCCTCCAAATAAATACATTATTTATTTAGGACATCAGACCAAGCACGGCAGCAAAAATATGTTCTTGTGTCAATTAGGTATACCATTTCATCCCATCTCATTCCTAGTTATACATTTTCTGTGAAGTGTGCAGCATACACAATTCTTCTAAAACGAGGCTGGCATATTATTTTAAATTTAGGGTCCGTTTATTGCAGTATATTTTCTTTTCCCTTCTTGTGCAGATGCACCAGGAAATAAGTCACCATGGCTAAATATGCCATATGTTATCACATTTTACTAATAACCAAACAGCCACTAATATACCCAACCGTGATTAAGTTAAATTCTTTATGTACATGGTGGTAATTATGCAGTGATCGAAGTATAACAATCAATAAATCTTTATTTCACAAAAAAGAATACACATTTAAAGTAAAACTTACCTTGGGATCTCGGACAAAAAGGGCTCTGTGGATGAGGGAATGAACATCTTCTACTGGTGGAAAGTGCATAAGTAAACCAAGACAAGTTTGATAGTTGCTTGCAATCACTAAAATAGAATACAAAGAAACACTAGCTCATGTTCCAATGTAGTTTAACGGTATTGATACTAATTCATATGCTACATTACTAGGTCATTAACTCAACAAATAATCCAGCATGCTGATTTTTTTCAGGAAATAGTCAAAGTAACACTATATTAAAGCATGTAACAATGGTTCTTTACAGAAAACAATGCTGATTTAGTCAATGTAACACTATACTAAAGCATGTAACAATGGTTCTTTACAGAAAACAATGCTGATTTAGTCAATGTAACACTATACTAAAGCATGTAACAATGGTTCTTTACAGAAAACACACTATACTAAAGCATGTAACAATGGTTCTTTACAGAAAACAATGCTGATTTAGTCAATGTAACACTATACTAAAGCATGTAACAATGGTTCTTTACAGAAAACAATGCTGATTTAGTCAATGTAACACTATACTAAAGCATGTAACAATGGTTCTTTACAGAAAACAAAGCTGATACGCATTAGCAGTAAAACATATTTACATTCATTTTTTCCCAGCACAATTAAAAAGTTCGTGAAGTACAGAGAGGAATTTTAAGTGCTATGACACAAACTGTGCTACTAGTCTCAAATAAAAAAAAAATCCTTAATGGCTAATTTTATGCAGCTGTTTTGGCAAAATATTGCAACTGGATGTTGGTAACCCTCCTGTTTGATACAGTCAGTTCTTTCATATGCTCATTTAATAAAAAATAAAACAAAAATAGTGAAAAGCATCTTTTTTATGAACTTCTTTGTAACATAACCATGAAAAATAAATAAATAATTAGCTATACACAATTATCTTTCAGTCATACTCTGGAAAAAAAAATAAAGAAAAATCATTAAACTATATTGTTACTGGTACTGCAGGACAGTGAACAACACACAATATAAAATACATGCTACAGGAATACATTTGCAGCCTAGGGCAGAAAAAAACAAGTCTTTCTTTTCTTAAACTGCAAAATAACAGTTATACGCAGGATGAGTGCAGGTGAAGCATGGCAAAGGATACAATATTTATCAGTGACCTTTAGTCTAAAGGAGCACATCAGCTACATCTTCATAACAGAAAAAGGCACATGTCCCAAACAATGAGGTGCAGACTTAAGTGGCGAAGGAAGAGAGCTCCAAGGAAGATGAACTTTGGTAAAAACATATATAACACTGCAGTGAGATCTAAAGAAATGAAGTGGCACTGTATGTAAAGTTAAGCTGATGTGTTAAATATGTACCATAAAATAAGACAGCAAAAGATGACTTGGGGAATTTGCTGATTAATCCTGGTACTTTTATTCACTGGGAGCTACCCTAAGTAGAGTAAAATGGTATTTTTGGCAAAAAGTTGGTGAGTGCCATGTGACGGTCTTGCTTGGATAAACTGCCACACCACAGTAACAGAAAAACTTTCTTTTTTTTTTTAGTCTTCTTAACATACAACTTAAGTCACTTATTCATGGCATGCATTAGTCCATCAGCAATCTGTTACAATATCAGAAGCAGCCACTACACAGCAGCTACTTTCATATGACAGATATAAAGAATACTGACACTTTCAGAGCTGTAGTTCCCTTAGCAATTAAGGCAGACTTTTGTATCTGTTATAATAGACAACCACTCTGCAGAGTTGTTGTTTGTCTTTCGGCTTTTTCCCGGTAAGGGGTTGCCACAGCGGAACTCCGGTCCGCTAATGATTGGCAGTAGATTTTTACGAAATGCCGAGGTGCCAGCTCGATGACCAACCATCAACAAAGACATGCCCATTTACGCATGCATGTCTTTCGAACACTACCCAACCACGGGGAGGACATGCAGACTCCACACAGAAGGCCCTCCCAAGCCAAGCCGAGAATCGAACGGGAGAACCTCTTGCTGTCTGCAGAGTGGCCCCATTAAAATCAGCAGAACAGCAGCTCTGTTTCCACATGTGCAGCACACGGGAGAATTAAGACAAATTAAATCTCAGAAAAATGCATATAAAGTGCATAAATATCATGCAAGTTTAGTGATGTCCTTCCTGTGTTTCATTCAGCTAAGTAAACGATGTGACCATCAACGGTAGAAACTTTTATGCTGTTTGTTTGTTTAAACAATGAAACACAGCATCCATGTAACTTTACTTAAATAAATAACCAGCCTATATTTTTACCTTTCAAAGTAGCCATATATTTTTCCCTTTCAAAGTAGCCATGACTGCAGCACCTACAGGAGGGAGTATTGTGCACGTGACCTGAACACTGAATTTGCAGTCCCTCTTTTCTGTCTCAGCAATGATCTAGGGCCAGGAGTTGTCTGTGGATGAAAATGTCTGATCCTGCTGTTGTTTACTCATTATTCTGGCTTTACAGAATTAATATGACTTGTTTGAAGCTGTACATCATGCTGGAAAACCTTACTGTGGCTACTGTTTATGTGAGAAAAAAACTAAAATAAGTTACTGTGGCCACCAATATTATTTTTTTATCACATTCAGACTTCTGGATTGTGCACAGCTAACAATGTTGATATAACTGTTAGATGAGTTTGAACTGTATGCATATGAAAAGTGACTGATCATTTTGTTGTTTGCTCAGTTTCAACAGTCAACCTGGCTTTGCTGGGCTAGTATGCATTTGTGTGTAGTAAACTGACATACATTTGCTGTGGTTTGTGTGGAACAAGCTTGAAATATATTACTCCAGACACAACTAAGTTTTTATCATAGACATTTGAGAAATATCTAGTCAACCAACTGACTATAATTACTGGAAATGGGGGAGGTCAGTTTGTGGGTGAAAATGAAATACCCTGGTGTCATGATTACCTTAAACAGTTGTTAATCTGGTTTAAAATCACAGTTAGACATCTGAGGTGTACATATTTAATAAAGTGGCAGAGACCAACAGAGTACAGAGACCGTCTTTGAATAAAAGTAACTTATCCATGGAATTGTTTGATAAATATTAAATAGTCACTGATCAACGTCAAAGAAAACTTTGTCATTCAGAACTACAGAGCAGTGTAGCTGAACGAAATTACAATGCTTCATTCTCAATGCAGGAAACAGTTGCACATACAGACAAAATTTCACAGTAGAATCCAGCTTGAGAACACACACTGTAGGTATGTTGATATAATATATTTGCTGAAATACAATGTAAAATACTTTTGCTCTGCTTTATGCTTATGTATAAGTGTGCTGTGGGTGCTGCAGTGTATTTAAAATTTACTAGTTGGGCACAATATCTTTCACTTTCTAGAACAGTTAGATGTCTGTGATGTTTGAACATTAAATGTCTATATTTGGCAGTCTGGCTAAGATGTGTGTGAAAGCAACTGATCACTGATACACTGAGGAGAGATGCACACTCACAGCACTAGCTCCTCTGGTAGAGTTCTTGCCCGTCTCTCCTTCTGTATGGAGTATGCATATCCTCACCATGTCTATGTGGGTATTATTCAGCAGTGGTAATTCCCAGAACATCAAAAAAACATGGCACAGGTAAAACTGAGTTAATCCAATTTGCCTGTAAGTAACAAGCACAGTGTGTGAATGAAAATACCAATGATTTTTATCTATGGACATACACAACACTTCTGGGTTGCAGTAAAAAAAGAACAACTCATGGGTAATTATCTATGAAAAATAAAAAAAGAACAGTTAATGGGTAATTATCTTTCAAAAATAAAGTATGAAGTGCATCACAGCCCAGCAAGACTCAAAGCTATCCCAACTTTATAAGGTGATTTTGACAGTGACTTAGTTTTGGGGTGGAGTGACCTCAACCTCTGTCCTGGACCCTATATGTAAAACTAGCCTTACTCAGAGGGAAGCACAGGTCTGCATAGCTTGTGTGGGGGCTGTGGTTATTATTCCTTTACTTTTCTCATTCAAATTTTTGAAACTTGCCCAGAATGTCAGTACAGCTTGTCTAGGGGTAATATATAATGCAGAAGTAACAAATCAGAATATATTAATGAAAAAATACACTCAGAACTGCTAAAGGCAGACAAATGGAAAAACTATATAAAAGATGAGTGAGGTCCTTGGTTACCACCATGGTCTGTCTGACAAAACTGTTAAAATAAAACTAATATAAAACACTGTTGAAAAAAAATTTAAAATCAAGTAGACAGCTAATTAAATAGTATACCTTCAGCTCTCTCAAACAATAAAAATCATAGCCCCTCCAATAAGGTGCACACCTTAATATAATCCAATAAGAGGTTCAACAATCAAAAACTTGGGAAAGACAACACACCTCTTTGGGTGAACCAATTAAAGTCTATATTTAAGGTTGGTTCTTTCCTTAAATCACTTTTAATAATATGGTTGAAAGAATATTAAGACCTTTCCAAGGCCCTTTCAAGGCTAAACAGCCAAAGCCAGTATTTTTATATGAAAGAGAAGAATGAACTACGGCTGGCATACCCTAGTTAAACATTGGCTTTATGTGAGCCTGTATATAACTCAATTTCCTGGTTAGGAATGAAGGCATAAATCAAAAATGTCCTCCAATCAGGCAATCTTATTTAATATCCAACTTCAAGACAGCAAAATAACATAGCAACCAAACATGATGTACAAAATGAAGACAAAACCTAACCTCTAGTGCATCAATAAAATAGTGCACTAGTTCATAAATGCATGAAATGTAATGCAAATAAACACAATTATCCCAAATATATACATTAATATATAAACCCAAATATAATAACAAACATATGAATTGAATTAGTTTGATGATCCACATTCTCTCTTTATAGGTGAGCCTATCATGTAAAACATGGGATTGTATATGTCTGTCCTTAATGTGATCAATGACCATAAAACAAAAATTGCCCGTAGGGTGTTTGGAAATATGCATTTATGCAGATCTATTCATGGTGTATGTGGAGGATCAGGTAATTTATGACATCAGTCACAATATCTTTATTAACGAGATGGATATTTGGAGGAGGTATCTTGATGACTGCTGGATGGTGTGGAGAGCTAAAGAGGAATTCCTTTTGGAATTCCTCGAGTATCTAAATGGTAATATATGGGGGATTGAGTTTAAGTTTACTTTTTCTAGATCTGAAATTACTTTTTTGGATGTTTTGGTAAAAAGAATGGATACCAACACTCTTGAGAGTGATATATTTAGAAAATTTCCCCAATTTAATACCTTATTACATGCCACCAGTTTCCACCCCCAGCATGTCATCAAGAACATCCCCAAGTCCCAATTCCTTCGGGTTAAAAGGATTTGTTCCAGCTCCTCCACATATGACCATTACAAGAGGGATCTTATCACCAGGTTTAAAAGTAGGGGTTATTTAGGGGTGACATCGCAAATCAGCAAGATAGAACTGATTTATTATCCTATCAAAACCGGGATCATGTTAAGTCTGATTTGCTTAGATTGGTAACAACTTATGGGAGAAATACAGTTGGATTTATGAACATTATCCGTAACCATTGGTATTTGTTAAAATCGGATAATGTCTTAGAGAAATATATAGGGGACCGGTGTCACTATTCATTGGTTCTCTTTAAAGTTATTACAAGAAGGTTTATTATAGAGATACATGTTATATTACTCAAGCTCAACTTTTTACAGGCCCTTTTATTTGGATGCTGTCCATGTGGTCATTGTACCTACTGCCCTAGGGTGTTGAAATGTCAGACCTTTTCCTCACAAAACTGTCCACAAGTTTATGACATATTATGTTTTGCCAATTGCAGTACTTCTTGGGTGATTTATTTGGCCCAGTGCAATTGTCGAGCCTTCTATGTTGGACAAACTTCCCGTCCTTTTAAAATTAGGATAGATAAACATCTTAGTGATATTAAAAACAAAAAGGGGTCCAGTTCTTTATACAAACATATTTCCAAACACCCTACGGGCAATTTTTGTTTTATGGTCATTGATCACATTAAGGACAGACATGTACAATCCCATGTTTTACATGATAGGCTCACCTATAAAGAGAAAATGTGGATAATCAAACTAGGGGCTCTATTTTCCCCTGGCTTGAATGATCATTTTTGAGGCATTCAATTCCTATGTTTGTTGTTATATTTGGGTTTATATATTAATGTATATATTTAGGATAATTGTGTTTATTTGCATTACATTTCATGCATTTATGAACTAGTGCACTATTTTATTGATGCACTAGAGGGAGCTCCATGCTTTCTATATGAAATTTGTATAAGTTGGAAGACAGCAAGTTAGGTTTTGTCTTCATTTTGTACATCATGTTTGGTTGCTGATGAAGGATTTACCGAAACCGGTACAACCATGTTGGTGTACGGTTATGTTATTTTGCTGTCTTGAAGTTGGATATTAAATAAGATTGCCTGATTCCAGGAGTTGAGTGCTGGCTTTCTTTCTTCACTTTAGGAATGAAGGCATAACCTGATTATTCAATCCAATGCTGCTCTTGTGCACTGTATCCTGGTTACATCGGCTGGTAAACTATCAAGTTTCCTAATTGGGAGCACAGCCTGATTATTCAATCTAAGGCTGCTTTCATGCATAGAACTTGTGTTATAGTTATTTCAATTCCTGCCTTTCTGATGTCTGTGTAACAATTACTCAATCCAATGGTGTTTTTATGCATTCAGTCAACCTTACAGTCTGTCTGCTTTCTCAAATCAAGGGAACAACCTTAAATATTTAACTGCATGGACAGTAAAAAAACTATGATCATTAAGTCATGTAAATAGCAGATTTTTTTGTACGGACATTTAGAAAGTAACGATCTGGACATAACTTTCAATTACAACTCGGAGCATTATAATAAGGTTATTACCATGAGAATAGATGATTTATTAGTGTTGGAATTAAGGTTCTCAGTAAATGAGATTAGTTGATTTTCATCACCTTCCCTAGGATAAATATGTCATCTACAAAATGACCATAATACAGATGGTGAAACCATGGATTCCTATCACCCAGTACTTCTGATTGTTCCCAATAGGCAAGCACCAGGTTGGAGTAACTATTGGCACATGGGGTGTTCTGCATGAACTCTAGACCATGCTTTAATACAGAAACTACAATGGGAACTAACAGCGCAATTTGATCAGAGTAAGTCCTTGACTTTGATCTCACAGAACATTTGTCCTTTACCAGCTGATTATCCTCTGGATCAAGAACTACTAGAATGCAGCTCCATGTTCTAAATAGAAAGGAATACAATTAACTCTCAGACCTACTTCCCTTAATGGAATTGTGATTTCTGGTGTTAACAGAAACATCAGACTCTTAGCCTCAAACTTATTATAATTCTCCGAGTTGTAACTGAAAGTTATGTCCAGATCGTTACTTTCTAAATGTCCGTATGAAAAAATCTGCCATTTACATAGCAAATATATGAAGGGGGGTGGCTCTCTTTCTGTAGAGCATTGATCTAGTAAGTCCTGAATGACAGGGTTGAGCAAAGACAGCTGGTTAAGTGGTGGAGGGGAGAGGCCCTTTAGAGAGGGAATTTTTCATGACGTGGCATAGCTTTCTTTCATGACAGAACCTATTTGTCTGTCGTTAACATGTCTTAGAAACAGTGTTTAGCACTGTGAATCTTGGGATGAATATCAATGTATTACATGATCTTGTAATTTCTTCTGTGGCTGCAGATGTACCATCAACCTCCACAAACAACACTTTAACACCTAGGTGTGGGGGTGGCAAGGGGCACTCATCAGCCAAATGTGTCTGCTAGCAGGTTTGGAAGTTACACCTAGTACCAACCATGTGTGCCACATCACCTCTAAGCTGTGGTAGCTACAATGAGGAAGTCATCACTGCCCTTTCTAAGACTAGAAGCACAGTCTCCATGGCACCAGATGGAATTCCAGCCTGTGTTCATGTGCTTCAACAGTGAGTTACTCCCCTAGGCACCATATCCAACCACAGTCTGAATACTGCTGTTGTCCACACTAAATGGAATACAGTCATCATTTTCCAACCACACAAGAAATGACTGGCAAAATACAAGTGTAGTTAAGAATCATAAATTTATGCAACATCTACCATAAGGCAATGGATACAGTTTGCATGCATCTCAGACACAAGGAAGTAGGTGACCTCCAAACACTAGATGTGTTCCAGTTAGGTGTTCTCAAGGGTATCTTGTAGCAGCAGAACCAGGTGGGAGTCATGACTGTGACCTGAGACATACGCAAGTTCAAAGGTGTGCACATATTCTAATATAACTTGGCCAAGGCATTCAACACATTCCAAAATTGGCTGTCAGTGAGACACTAACCAAGGTGAATATCAAATTCTAGGTTATCAGTTGGTTTTCAAATGGGATCACAGACAAACTACATTAATTCAGAGTATGAGATTTCACTTCAAGCTGCAGATGTCAAATGTGTGGTAACAGAAGTGTCAGTGCTGTGGCCCCTCATGTTTGACATAATATGTCTCAGAAGTCCTGAACAAAGGAGAGGTTCTATGGCACTAATGACTGCTGACAAAGCCATGGGTGTTGCATGAATTGCACAGAAATGCATCAGCATTACAGGAATAGCACAGACATGCATCAGCATACCCTGTGGTAAAAATAAATCTGTACAATGTTCCCTGTTTCTGTATTGATAGACCTTGGAACACAAACTGCAACCTGGATCAACTGTGGGAAGGTACATTTTCTACACTGTACATCTGATTAGCAATGCTATTACATCTATAGCAAAAAATGGTAGAAATCCCCTATACTCATCCCTAATCAGCTGGATGTTTGTGCAAGCACCAAAACAATGGAAAACCATGCAATTTGTGAAGCCGGATTGGGGACATACTCTTCTTCTAGTGTTTATACACATACATACAAATACACACACGCACATATATATACACACAAACACACACACACACACACACACACATATATGTATAAATATATATATATATATATATATATATATATATATATATATATATATACACAGTTTACTGCAGTGAGATTAGAAGCCCCATCTATTTAAGTTTACAGACTACAGATCGGAGTACTTAGCACACTCACCACAGCATACGTCTGATTTATGTAAGACTGCAAGGAAACTTATACTACATGACATAACCAAGCCATGTGTTTGACAACAGCTTGGGAGGTCTGCAATCACACTGCCTCGTAGTATCATCTGAGGCTAGTAGCTTAGCAGATGAATACGGTTTAGTAGCCTAGTTGTGTGACAACAATACCTTACTGAGCCTATTTGTCTGTTTGTATTTGGATAAGCAAGCCTATGAGCACCACTGATGGCCCTTCCCCATGAGAGAGAACACATCATCATATATTGCAACTTGTACAGGGTATGATATGTGTATGGAAAGTTCAAGGTGACCCAGGGTTGTTGTGCTTGTTGGTGTCACTGCTGGTGGTGAAACAAACGGATGGTTTGTCAATATATGAATATATACTTATATTGTGCTCTCAATTTGCAATGTTTCCACATACAGACTTAGGGGAGACATGGTCTTTGAGAATGATATGGCACCATACCTCTCAACTGTACAGATCTTATCATGTCCAGATGTTTGACTCATATTTGTATTCCCGAAAACACTAACCACACCAAGAATAAAACTAGTAGAAACACTCGAAAATGTAAAAAAACTATCCGTAACACCACTATATGTACTGTAATGATATTCACCAAATAATTTTAATAGTATTAAGCACTTTCATCTCATTACAGAGACTTCATCAGAATACAAAGCATCACATTAACGTTTCCAATTATTTAATTAGTGACATCATTATTTACATCATCAAATTTAAAATACATTCAAACCTTCTAAATAAAGTTAGTGATAGACTAATATAAAATGCAGTATACACTAAAATATGGATACAATACCTTAACCCATAATATACACATTTCCTATAAATTCATAACTGCATTCACGTTACCTGGATGATATTTTTATTTTATGGCAAGGCCCTGGTCAGTAAATAGAGGGATTTACACAATATTTAAATTCAAGTACAGCTTTTTTTGATTTTACATACAAGTATAATACAAAGGGTATCAATTACTTGGATACTTACATTTCAAATGAGGTAACTGGTTTTAAGTCCATAATATATAGAAAGAACACTTTTTGCAATGCATATCATCATTTTGGAAGTAATCATCCACTGAGGCAGAAAAAAAGTATTGTCAAGGGACAAGCTATTACAGTAGCCCGTATGACTTCACATTTTGAAGATCTGGGTCCAAAGCTCGACAAGGTTTCCATCATATTCCAGGAGAGAGGCTACCCCAGGAATCTGGTGGATGGGATTATTAGTGAAGTATATGGAAAGTGGGGTACTTTTTACAAGCCACTTCTAGGGGAGGGCCTTACTAAGAACATTAAAAATGTGGGTTTTTCTAGCAATCATCAGTATAAAAAGTATGACAAAACAAGAAGTTATGTATTAACCATAACGTTCGATGTATGTAGTCCATCTCGCTTCACATTCTTACCCGTGGGTTCGGAGCCGAATGTCTGCTCCGACTCGGCCAAACTTTTCTAGCTCGAAGTCTTTCTATTGGCTGGGCTAAGAAGGTATCCCATGCTGCATTGCTCTATATCCCCAGATCTAGTTTGCTGCGAACACCAGCACTCATTCTCCATGCATAACAACACCCAAGGAAAGGAATAACAAACCAAGAATGAAGGGAGCTGTGAAACCAGACCTAACCTCCAGATCCAGAGGGAAGGAGGGAGGGTAAGTAAGAATGTGAGGTGAGATGGACTACATACATCGAACGTTATAGTTGGTACATAACTTCTTGATGTTATGTAGTCCAATCTCGCCTACATTCTTACCTTAGGTTCATAGATTTAGGTTCATAGATTAGTACTAGGCTAACGGCCCTTGCAAGCCATTTTAAGCCTAGCCAATTATCCCTTGTGAGACTCAAACCCTGCACCTTGTGTTTGTAAGGCAAACACCTTAACCATTATGCCACCCTCCCAACTCGTGGGACAGCGTCCCTAGCACCTAAATCCTGGGAGGCTCAGTGGAAAATACTCCTGAGCACTGTGGAACCAAAGGAAGACCTGCCTCTAGACACCACATCCAACTTGTAATGAGTAACAAAGGTGTGAGGAGATGCCCAAGTAGCCGCAGCACAAATATCATCCATAGACAACCTGGCCTGATAGGCTGTGGATGTAGATACAGATCTAGTAGAGTGAGCCTTCACCGGGAACGGTAGAGTTTTACCCCCTGAGGAATAAATGAAAGAAATGCAATTGGAGATCCACCTGGACAGTGTGACATTGGAGACAGGAGACCCAATTTTGTTTTCTGAAAAGGAAACAAACAACTGATCAGATTTTCTGAGGTCTTTGGTTCTGTGCAGATAAAAACGTAATTGCCTGTGTACATCCAATTGATGAAATTTAAATTCTGCCTTGTTTGAGAACTGGGGAAAAAACACTGGCAACTCAATAGGTTGATTAAAATTACTGATAGATGCCACTTTGGGAAGAAAGGAAGGGTTCGGCCTAAAAAAACCCTGTCCTTATGAAAAATCAAATATGGGGGGGTTTATTGATAGTGCTTGAATCTCTGAAACTCGTCTGGCTGATGTGATGGCTACTAAAAAGACAGTCTTCCAGGTCAAGAATTTTAAATCACAAGTAGCTGCAGATTCAAAAGGTGATGAAGTAAGAGCCTGTAGAACAAAGTTTAAATCCCAAGGCATGATAGGTTCCGACACAGGAGGACGGAGCAACAGAGTGCCCTTCAGGAAAGCTTTACAGAGTCTGTGAGCCATCAGACTAGGCTCATTAGTGACATGAAAGTTAGAAATTGCTGCCAATTGGACTTTTATGGTGGCTAACACTGAGCCCTGGTGAAAAAGCATAGACAAGAATTCCAAAATGGATGAAATCGGAGCCGTGTAAGGGTCAATCCCTTGGGTATGAGCCCAGATTGAAAATCTCTTCCATTTGCTGGAATAAATCTTCCTGGTAGAGGGCTTATGAGAGGAAGATAAGATATGAACTACCTCTGGCGAGAAATGGTGACGCCTAACTAATGATGGAAGTGGAATAGCCAGGCCGTCAACCGGAGTGTCTGCAGAAAGGGATGGAGTTGCCCCGACATGTGTGTCAATAAGTCCGGTTGTGGGTCCAGAATCCAAGGCGCGTCCACAAGATAGGGATGGAGAAAGGGCAACCAAACCTGATGAGGCCAGTGTGGGGCAATCAGAATCCTTCTACTTCCCAATGATTGCGCTTTCTGAATAACCTTTGATAGCAAGGGGACCGGAGGAAAGGCATATAGAAGACCGGAGGGCCAATCATGAAATAGAGCTTCCCTGGGTGACTCCCCCTGAGGGGGGATCAACGTGAAGTAGCTGCTGCATTTGGCATTGAGGGGGCTGGCAAAAAGGTCGCAGCAAGGCTGACCCCATCTGCGGAAGATCCATTCCGCAACTTGACTGTTCAGGGACCACTCGTAAGGCATCAGAATAGCTCTGCTTAGCCTGTCTGCAATCATGTTGGACTTCCCCGGAATGTGCGTTGCCACCAGAAAATGTTGGGAAGACACTGCCCACTGCCACACTCGCATGGCCTCTCTGCATAGGGGATATGACTTGGTTCCTCCCTGTTTGTTTAGATACCACACCACTGACATATTGTCCGAGTGGATTGCAATAGTCCAAAGAGGGAGAAAGCTCTGAAGTGCCTGCAACGCAAGGAGCACAGCTCTCATCTCCAGGACATTGATATGCAAATGTATCTCATGCTCTTGCCACATGCCTTGGACTGTCCTGCCTAGATAATGCCCCCCCCACCCCATCTGGGAGGCATCCGTGGTCACCGTGGCAATCAGGGGGCGGCGTAATGAAGGGTTTTCCCGTGTCCAGATTGCTGGTGTAAAGCCACCAACTGAGATCCTGTTTGCACCTGTCCGTGAGAAGAATGGGTTGAGAAAGAGGAAGTCATTGGAGAGACCACTGGTCAAAGAGAAGCCACTGAAGGAGTCTCTTATGTAACTTTGCTAGAGGGACTAACATAATTGTCGCAGCCATAGCCCTCAGAAGTTGGAGAACCAATCTTGCCTTTGCTCTTCTCAGAGGGAGCAGGGCGTGTACTTGTTGTTGTAGGACTCTGATTCTTTCCTGTGGTAGAAACGCCTGCATGAGGACGGTGTCTAACTCTGCACCTATAAAGGTGACATGCTGTGAGGGCAACAAGGCAGATTTTTCCCAGTTCAATGTTATGCCCAACTGTTGACACCGAGTTATGGTGGCATCCCTGGTCTGAATTAGTAGATGCCTGGTGGTGGCAGTGAGGAGCCAGTCGTCCAGATAAGGAAACACCTGGAATCCTTGACGTCTCAAGTGAGCAGTCACCACTGCCTTGCATTTGGTGAACACCCTGGGGGCTGTGGTGAGACAAAAGGGCAGGGTTCGAAACTGAAAGTGACTGGCTCCCAGCTGGAAGCGTAGGTGACTTCTGGATGCCCTGTACATTTTGATATGGTAGTAAGCATCCTTGAGGTCGATGGAGCACATCCATACTTCTTTTCCCAACAATGGGAGAATAGACTGTAATGTGACCATTCGGAACTTGGACTTGTGTACATGGTTGTTCAATCGGCTGAGATCTAATATGAGTCTCAGGTCCCCTGTTCTTTTCGGCACCAAAAAGAATCTTGAGTAAGTCCCTAATCCGATCTGGTCTGAGGGGACATGCTGGATGGCTCCTTTTTCTAGCAGCTTTGAAACTTCTAGAGCTGCGTAATCCCTTTGACTGGGCGGAACATCCGGGATTTTCCTGACTGGAGGGGGGTCTGACGAAAAGGGAATGACATAACCTCCGTAAATTATTCGTAAAACCCATTGGTCCTGGGTGATGTCTTGCCAGGCCTCTGGGTATAATGATATTCGACCCCCGACTGGCTCCGGAAATGCACAGTCGGGCCTCCCATCAGGAGCGACGGTAGGGAGAACCGCAAAAGGAATCATGGTCTCCAGAATTACGGGGGCCTCCTCATCTTCCCGAATAACCTCCCCTTCCTCTGCCTCTGGAGGGGGGCTTACCTTGTGCACCGGGAAAAAGCTTCTGTGATTTCTTGAACCACATTTTTCCACCCCTCTGGGCCTTGGGGTAAGGCCTAGAGGGAAGGGAAAAACCAGACCCCTAGTCCTGCTCGCACCTGGTGAGGGTGTCTTTCACCCTGGTTCTGAACAAGGAGGAACCATCAAAAGGGGTGTCGGTGAATGATGACTTGAAGGCCTCTGCGAAATGACAAAGGTGCATCCAGGCCTGCCTCCTAAGGGCGACTCCTGAGCTTGCTGCCCCACTCGCTCCCTCGGCTGCATATGAAATCAGCCTCATGGAGGAGTTAACGATAGAATTGAGGGTAGACATCTGGGCATTAACCGTCTGGGTAACTGCCTCAGAAACGTTACCCATGAGAGCATCTCCAAGCTCCTTGAGGAGATCTCTCTGGAGCCATGTAAAGTGAGATAAGTAGTTCAGCGACCGTAAGGTAAAGGTCGCTGAAGAAAGGGTACTCTTCCCGTACTGGTCCATGGTCCTAGACTCCTTGTTAGGAGGATGGACGGTGGAAGAAGACTCGGCTACTTCCTTCTGAGTGGCTGCTGCCACCACCATGGCATCCACAGGGACTCCCTTGGACAGAAATTCCTTACCCGGGGGAGCAGACAGAAATTTATTGGGTCTCCTGGGGACTGGTTCCACAGAGTCAGGGTTCTCCCACATCCTTCGACAAATCAAATCCAGGAGCTCGTCGAAGGGTGGAGACACCCAGGAGGCGGAGGGCTGAACACCGAAGGCCTTCAGGAAGACCGACTTCTCCTCGGAGGGGAGTTTGGATGGCCAGTCACCTCTTTGTTTCAATATCTCTAGGATGTCAGAGAAAGAAACATCCTCAGAGGATGACTTTGGGGACCCCTCCGATTCCTCGAGGTCAGTATTTGAGGTAAGAGACTCATCCTGGGAGTCTATGTGCTTCCTCTTGCACATTTTCTTTCTAGGGGGCTCCTCAGGCAAGCAGTCTGAGGGGTCCTCAGAAACTTGGGGACTACTCATGGGGGTACACTGAGGCCTTGGGGCTCCGCTGTCTAAAAATAGGTGGTGATCAGAGACCCGCACCAGAGTGGTAGGGGACAGAATGACCAACCCACATGATGTCACTGACAATCTGGCCAGTGCACTTCGCATGGCCTCAAAGGCTGGCACCCCTGAGTCTGAGGAGCGACCAGCCACCGAAGCCATGACAAGGGTTGGGCTTCCCTGCGCTGAAGCACCGAGAGGGAGACTAGGAACCGAAGGATGTCCCGAAGCCTCTCCCTCGGGTCCGACTGAAGAATCCCGAGTCCTGAATCCCGTGGACGGCACCGATGGGGTCAGAGCTGACATCGGCACCAATAAGCCAGGAGGGGCTATCGGAACCAACCTGGAAACATCACACGGAGCCGAGCACTCCGGCTCCGAAAGCTGGGATGTGCTCGGAGGATGAAAAATCGAAGTAGATTGCAGGATGGGCTCCGGAGCCGACTGGGACGGAGCCGAGAACAATTTCGCCAAGACCGATGACTGAAGGAGTCTCTGCACCACTCTATCGATGTCCACATCCGATAATGTCCTGGAGGATTTGGAGGACAGGGAGGGAGATCTAGATCTCCTCTCAGGTGATACTTGCCTAATACTGGGCAATTGGCTCTGAACAGGTTCCAATAGAATTGGAGCCAACGCCGGTTCCATCACAACCGACACTTCCTGCGGCCCCAAAGACAGGGAGCCGAGGTGTCGAAGCGGATTTAGCTACTTTCTCCGGTGGCTCCGAGCCGGAGATCTCTTTTTTGATTTAGTGGCTTTAGCTTTAGAGCTGGAAGCAGATTCCAGACCCTCTTCGAAGGAGGGTTTCAGAAGTCCCTTCAGAATCAACTTATTCTTTCTTTCCTGAAGCACTCTGGGACTAAATGCATGACAGAAGCTGCAAGACTCTTGCAGATGGATTGCTCCCAGACAATATACACATACCGAATGCCCATCGGTAATGGACATTTTATAGCCACACTTTGAGCATTTTTTGAAGCCCGAGGGCTTCTGCTCCTTAGAATCTTTAGACATTGTAAGGATTAATAACAGTCACCAAGACAAAAAGTCAAAGAATGAACCAACTGTAAAAAAACAGCCACAGACTAACACCACACTTATCGCAGGAAAAAAACTGCCACTAACAAAACTCTAACAAACTATCCTCTGACACACACGCAATAGAGGGAGTAGGACTAAAACCTCTAACTAAAATGGTTTTAGGCCGAAAAGTAAGCAGGGAAGCAAGGGGACAGACTAGGTCCTCTAACTGAAACAAGCCTAGCCAGTTGGAACAGCTAGTGGGATACCACAAAACAATCAAACACACCACAAAAAATTTTAACAAAATTTTTATAAATAACACCAAACCAGCAATAGCTATTAAAATAGCTTTTTGTTTGTAATAAAATCTCTCTAAGAAGAAGAAAAGGGTACTTGGCCACAGCCAAGAGCGAGACCACGTCCGAGCTACACGAGTGGCAAATGAGATCTGGGGATATAGAGCAATGCAGCATGGGATACCTTCTTAGCCCAGCCAATAGAAAGACTTTGAGCTAGAAAAGTTTGGCCGAGTCGGAGCAGACATTCGGCTCCGAACCCATGGGTAAGAATGTAGGCGAGATTGGACTACATAACATCATTTGTTTTACAATTTAATCATAATACCAGCAAAATAAAAAAGCCCTGGAGGTGAACTGGAACATTTTTAGAACCAATAAAGATGTATTTAGGAGGGTGGGTGAAAGACCTATGTTTGTCCACAAAGCTGGGATGAATTTAAAAAAGTTATTTGAAATTAAATTAGAAGGGGCAAACAGGTTTAGTTCAGGAACCAGAGCATGTGGTATGTGTGTACAGTATCCCTATATTAATAAGACAGGTAATACTGACCTGGATAACTGTTTGAAGAGTAAAGAATTTTTATGAAAGGAAATTGTAGCACTACTGGAGTGGTTTATTTGGCAGTCTGTATATCATGTATCTATTTTTATGTACGTAAAATGGAACACATGTTAAAAAACAGAATATAATAAGTTCATAAGTTAGTACTAGCTAACTGCCCTTGTGGGTCATTTTAAGCCTAGCCAATTACTCCATGTCAGAATCAAACCCTGCACCTTGTGCCTATAAGGTGAATACCTTAACCATTATGCCAACCTCCCAACCATATGAACATAATAATGATATAAAGAATAAAAAATTAACAAAAGCTCAGTATAAACATTCCCTTTCCTGCATGGGGTTTACAAAATTTATGTTTGGAATTTTGGACACAATCAAGGTGAATACTAGTGGAGGTGACTGGAAAATCTTTTAAAGAAAAAAGAAACACAGTGGCAGCTCAAGTTAGCTGCAATGTTCCCCCATGGTCTAAATGACACTATATCAATTGCCCCTATGCTAATGGAAAGAGCAAATAAATTATTATATACAATGTAGTGTATATAAAAATTTAAATTTATGGGAAATGTGCATATTATGGGTTACGATATTCTATCCATTTTTTAGTGTATACTGCATTTTATATGGGTCTATCACTTTCATTTTATTTAGAAGGTTTGAATGGATTTTAAATTTGATGATGTAATTAATGATGTCACTAATGAAATCTATTTAAATGGAAAAGTTAATGTGATGCTTTGTATTCTGATGAAGTCTCTGTAACGAGATGAAGGCACTTAATACTATTAAAGTTATTTGGTGAATATCATTGCAGTACGTATAGTGGTGTTACGGACAGTTTTTTCAAATTTGTAGTCTGTTTCACACAATATTCTGGTTTTCTGGAACATCTATGGCTAATCATTGAGAAATAAGGTCAGTAAATAATAGCAGACATTTAAATTTCACGCGTGATATACTTTAACAGGTGTTGCATTTCCATGAATTGTCTAATCTATCACCTTTCTAAGTTTGTAAGTGCAATATTTGAAAAGTGCCTCTATTTTTGGGCCTTTGTCCCCCCCCCATTATTTGTTGCTTTGTCCTGATTTCATACTTTAAGAGCTTGATAGGTATGTAGGGCAGTATGGACACACACACACACACACACACACACACACACACACACACACACATATATATATATATATATATATATATATATATATATATATATACACACACACACACACACACACACACACACACACAGGATATAAAAAGTTTACACACCCTTGTTAAAATGCCAAGTTTTTGTGATATAAAAAAATGAGACCACAATAAATCATTTCAAAACTTTTCTCATCTTTAATGTGACCTATAACCTGTACAATTCAATTTAAAAACAAACAAATCTGTTAGGGGAAAAAATAAAAAAAGTACAATAAGCTGGTTGCAAAGTGTGCACACCATTAAACTGATACTTTGTTGAAGCACCTTTTAATTACAACAGTCTTCTTGGGTACACACCTGCCATCAATTAAAGAGACTATGACAGATTGTGAATTTGTCCACTCCCACCAAAAAGTAGTCCTACTTACTTTGGTGCGAACTATTTAATTTATTGTCTATGTTTCAAATTTTGTGCTTACTTTTTTGGATTTACCTAATTAAAGAGACTATGATTAACCCCAAATAAAGTTCGGCTGTCCTAGTAGGATTTTCCTGATATTTACTCAGTTGCCTGCTACAGCAAAAGCCATGGTTTGCATAGAGCTTACAAAGCATCAAAGGGATCGCATTGTTGAAAGGTATCAGTCAGGAGAAGGGTACAAAAAAATGTCCACAGCATTGGATACACCATGGAACACAGTAAAGACAGTCATCAAAAAATAGAGAAAATACAAGATAACAGTGACGTTGCAAAAAAATGGATGTCCCTCCATAATTGATGAAAAGACGAGATGAAAATTGGTCAGGGAGGCTGCCAATAGACCTACAGCAACACTGAAGGAGCTGCAGGAATTTTTGTCAAGTACTGGTTGTGTACTGCATGTGACAATCTCCCATATTCTCCATATGTCTGGGCTATGGGGTAGGGTTGAAAGACGGAAGCCTTTTCTTACACAGAAAAACAACCAGGCCTGGCTAAAATTTGCAAAACAATACATTAAGTCTCCCAAAAGCATGTGGGAAAATGTATTATGGTCTGATGAGACCAAGGGTGACCTTTCTGGCCACAATTCAAAAAGGTACGTTTGGCGCAAAACAACACTTCGCATCACCAAAAGAACACCATCCCCACGGTGAAGCATGGTGGTGGCAGTATCATGACTTGGGGTTGTTTTTCTTCAGCTGGAAATGGGGCTTTAGTCAAGGTGGAAGGAATGATGAACAGTTCCAAATACCATTCACTTTTGGCCCAAAACCTTCAGGCATTTGCTAGAAAGTTGAAGATGAAGAGACCTTTCAACATGACAATGACCTCAAGCATACATCCAAATTAACAAAAGAATGGCTTCACCAGAAAAAAATTAAAGTTTTGGAATGGCCCAGCCAGAGCCCAGACCTAAATCCAATATAAAATCTGTGGGGTGACTTGAAGAATGCTGTGCACAAGAGATGCCCTTGCAATCTGACAGATTTGGAGCACTCTTTCATGGAAGAGTGGGGCAAATATTGCCAAGTCAAGATGTGCCATGCCGATAGACTCCTACCCAAGAAGACTAAATGCTGTAATTAAATCAAAAGGTGCTTCAACAAAGTATTAGTTTAAGGTTGTGCACACTTATGCAACCAGTTTATTGTATGCTTATTTTTTATATTTTTCCCCTAACAGATTTGTTTGTTTTTCAATTAAATTGTACAGGAGATAGGTCACATTAAAGGTGGGAAAAGTTTTGAAATTATTTATTGTGGTCTCATTTTTTATATCACAAAAACCTGGCATTTTAACAGGGGTGTGTAAACTTTTTATATCCACTGTGTTATAGTACGACAGGCATCAGATTTGTGCTATGGTTAACTAAGTATACACACATGCGCCTTTGCCTTTTTTATACCATTTGTGCATCTAAGTAGCGCACAAATGTGAGGCGCACCGCTCACATCTGAGTTTTACTGTTATGTCAAACATACCTGCTACTACAGCCGACTCCTATACTTAATCCAGGCTGGGATTTCCTGATTACTAATGGCATTGATTGAATATATCTGGTGTGTGTGGCTGGTGGTCAGACATGCATCCTATTTCTTCTTTCACTGTTTCTGCACTATTGTGCTCCGTGCAATTGCCTAAGCCTTATCAAAAAGGTTTTAAACATGCAGTGCATCACGCAAATGTGGAATTAAGTCAATACAAAGTTGATAACAATATGGGACACAGAGTGACACACTGTAAAACACAACCTATTGCTAGTACACATCCAAACCTCTACATATATCAGGATTCAAACCCTCAGCAGCATTATAGCTTCATCAGACAGGATGGCTGCCTTAGTCATTTTGGCCACAGAAACAGCATGCTAGAACAGGGAGTCATTCATGATACAACCACCTGAATAACAATGTACAATGCTATACATGAGTTACCTAACACATACGATGTATGATCAAATCTACAGTATTCTGGAAATATGGGGATAATAACTGTGACAAACCCATTTACTGTAAGTTTGTGGGCAGCATAGATGAGTTACTGTTATGCTATTTACAAGGGGACACCCCTGTTTTGGGGGGAAAAAAAACTACTGTTAGGATACAGACAAGACCAACGTCAGAAACTGCAATGTATAGCCTTACTTTCGAACGTCTTTCTTGAATGATGTACCAGTAATCTGCTGCAGTTGGACTGTATATAGGTTTCATGCAAGAGGCCTACTACTTAGAAATGGACGCATACTAGTAAAATAGTGTCAGTATTCATGTTACTTAATTTTCTGTACAAATATACCACTATTTACTTGCATACTGTACCAAGCTCATAGATGCAAAGGATATGTCAAAATGCTCCACAGGACTACAGTGTAGGTTAAAGACCTACCTTGCAAATGCAGCAGTTGACACAACTGTAGTTCAGGGCTGACTCTGTCTGATGCAAATAGCACACAGAAAATACATGGATAGGTACAGGTCATGTGAATTGCCTGGCATAATTTTTAATGTATGTAAGTAGGAGAAAGGTATTAGTCCCTAGGTCCATAAGTGGTCAGTGAATGTGCTGTGTGTTGTTTCTTAGTCAAAGCAAGGGCATAATGAGCATACCTACATCTGCCCACAGGAACAGCAGCTGGGGGTTCCTCCTCCAAATCTTCCTGTGACTGTGATGACCTAGGCACTGGTGGGGGGATGAGTGTCCCTTCCCTGGCTGATCCTGCTGCAGCCGTTTCCGCAGGATCAGATTGTGAAGCATAAGCACATACTGTAAATATCTGTGTACATGTGTGTGGAGTATACTGCAAGGCTCCCCGGATATACCTAAGCACCGGAACCATGGTTTCAGAAGCCCAAACACACACTCTGATGTTCCTAATTTGTGCACGTGCCTCATTATCATGTTCTTCCATGGGTATGTGTGCATTTCTAATGGGTGCCATCATCCACGGTTCCATGGCATAGCCAGCATCCCCCAGTAAATGGCCCTGTGGGATGTTCCCCCTAGCAAACATCTGGTACAGCTGTGATGTGTGCCAGATATGGCAGTCGTGATAACTGCCAGGGTTGCCAGCATATGCATTCAAGATAATCCTCTGGGCATTGCACATGACTTGGCAGTTGATGGAGTGGTATCCCTTGCAGTTAATGTAGATTCTACCCTGCTCACCAGGTGGTGCCTTGATGTGTACATGATTGCAATCTATGGCACCTAGTACTTCACAGTAGTGTGTTACGTGAAATAACTGTTCATATTGCTGGCCCTCACCTCGGGGGTAAGGGGAAATGATATATGCTCACTGGCATCTAGGAGCATAGCATCGAGGAACTGCTGGAGTATCCTGGATGCTAATGCCTGTGACAACCCCATCATGTCCCCAGTTGATCTTTGAAAAGTACCTGTAGCTAATATCGTAAGGACTACAGATGCCTTAGTTTCTTACTGGGACGGATTTCCCTAGGTTGGCTCTGGCTCTGATTAGAGGGCAGCAGAGCTCACAGAGTTCCTATAATATGTCCCGCTCTACAACCTCCAGCTCAAGTAGCATCTGGAAGGTTACCCTGGGCCTGAACATTCTTCTCCTTCTTGGCAGAGGCCTATTGTCAGCAGTACCAGCAGCACTGACACCAGCCTCTAGCACATGCAGATGTAGAATAGCTGCAGGAGACACTAGCATTACCTCAGTTAAACTTTTCTAAGTCTCTACTCCAATGGCATTGAAATATTGACAGAAAATCGGAATGTAGGCTGTACGCATACTTTATACATTTCTTGGGTAAGTTCTGCATGTGGGACTGACTAATTAAGATGGAATTCACCTGCTTAAGATATAATTAACATGATTTAAAAGTCCTGCTGTACAGCAGAGCGCAGCTGTGCATAACTAAGGTAAGGAATGTAAACATTTTATATTTTCTTCCTTGTTGTCATGAAACATACAGAAAACAGTAATTAAGGCTACTTATACTTCATTTCTATAAGTTGCAATGTAAGAACAGTATGAGAAAGGTTGCCATACTGCAGTGGTTCACAAACTGGGTGCCATGCAGAGACTCCAGGTGTGCCGCAAGGAATTACAAAAAAGTACCATCAAAAATTTTTATTTGCTTGAACACTGGAATTGTCGCCTCTTATTCAGTTAGGAAAGGCTGAAACGTAAAATGTTTGGATTTTTACTTATTTAATGATTTCCGCCACCCTTCGTAAATCCAACAATTGCGTGACCTGTGTTAGAAATCTGGCAACACTGTGTGTGATTACGTCAACATCTTTGTTGTACGAGAGGTGAAGCTGTCGTAGATTTTATAATTAAAAGTTGAACTGTGCGTTATATAAAAGTTAACATTAAATTTCAGACTGAGCTGAAGTATCGTTTTTTTTTTTGTTAACAATGGCCTCTACCTCAAAGCATCAAATCAATTGCACTTCTGAAGATGACAGTGATTGTAATGAGAGTACCAGCGAAAGTTGTACGATTGCTGACCAGCCAAAAGCCAAGGCTTTTGCTGTTAAGAAAACAAGGCTTTATTTGGAGAATTACGTCAGTTACGGTTTTACGTTTGTTGAGAAACAGGGCATGCAACAACCACATTGCATTATATGCAACAAACTTCTATCAAATGAAGCCATGGTTCCCAGTAAGTAGCAGCGCCATTTAAAATCCAAGCATCCTGCTGCTGCTAAGAGAGACCAACTTTATTTTAAATGCTTGCTACAACCTCAAGAGAAACAGGTTCAGTTTTTTACAAAAAAAGTTACAGTTTCTGACAAAGCGCAACTTGCCAGCTTTCAAGTGGCAGAATTAGTGGCAAAAAACATGAAGCCACATATTGTTGCGGAGAATTTGATAATGCCAGCATGTCGGCTGATGGTGAAAACAATGTTACGTGATGAGGCAGAGAAAGTTAATGCAAAAATACCATCATCCAACAATACTTTTGCATGAAGAATTGAAATGATGTCCGATGGTATTAATGACAGTGTTTGCAACCAGCTCAAAATCTGCAAGAGATTCTCTCTCCAACTCGATGAAGCTACAGACATCAGTGGTAAAGCACAATTAATGGCATTTGTAAGATATCCAAATCAACAGTCACTTATTGAACAGTCCCTGTTTTGCAGAGAGCTAATTCAGACATGTGGAGAAGACATATTTAAATGTGTATGCGCATTTTTTGAGCAACATGGATTTTTATGACAATGGCGCATCTCAATTTGCACAGATGGAGCGCCTGCTATGACAGGATGTGTCCGTGGATTCCTGAGTTTGGCAAAAGCAACTAATCCAAACATAACCACAACACACTGTTTCTTTTACAGAGAAGCCCTTGTAAGTAAAACACTGCCATCTGATCTACATACCGTCTTACGTGAAGTGGTGAGAATTGTTAATTACATCAAGTCACATCCAGCCAAAAGCCAACTGTTTTCTGAACTATGTAAAGATATGAGTTCTGATTATATCACTGTTTTACTACATACTGATATCAGATGACTGTCCAGGGGCAAAGTTCTCGCACGTGTTTGCGAACTTCACCTTGAAAACATTCTTTCTTCAAAATCAACCACACAATGAATTTGCAACGTTACTGTCTGATTCCTCCTGGACCAGTAAAGTTTCATACCTTGCTGACATATTTGAAGTCCTGAATTCAGTGAATTTAGGTATGCAAGGTGTTGATGCTAACATTCTTTCTGTCATCGACAAACTGGAAGCATTTAAACGCAAAACTGATTTGTGGCAACGGGAAGTAGAAACAGCAACTTCAATTCACATGCTTCCAAATGCAGCACAAGCTGATCCTGGAGGACTTGTATTACACGACCTGATTCTTGAACACTTAGCTTTACTAAAACAGCAGCTGCAGCACTACTTCCCATCTCTTGATACATCTGATCAAGATTGTGTTAGGAACCCTTTTCATCAGCACAACAATTTGGCTGGTCTTTCTCTAACAGAGAAGGAACAGTTAATAGATGTTAAAACAGATAGATTGTTGCAGCTCAAATTTAACTCAGTTAATTTGGCACAGTTTTGGCTTGAAGTTGAAGGGGAACATCCTGAAATTGGAGCAAAACCATTGAAGTACTGTTGCCTTTCTGTACCACTTACCTGTGTGAAAAAGCATTCTCCGCGATGACTTCCATAAAAAGAGGGCACATAGAGAGACTTCAAGATGTAGAAAACGATTTGAGAATATGCTTGTCGAAAATTCCAGCCAAACTTGAGGATTTATCACGTAGTATGCAGTCTCATCAATCTCATTAATTGGTATCTAATTTTAAATACTTGTATTGAGTAATGTTACTCTAAAGTTGTATTGCATTTTTTGTGTTTACAGTGTTTGTATATATTCTCATTATTATAAAATATTTATTCCAAAGAGTTTGCAAATATTCTGATATAGTGTTGTCTAACAAAAAAAAATATTGGGACAAAAAAAAAAATTGGGTGCCACGGCTGGTCTAAAAAATTTTTCGGGTGCCCTGGGACAAAAAAGTTTGGGAACCACTGCCATACTGTGTACTTGAACCCAGGACCATCTGCACTCCAGTCCAATACCTAACACCTGTCACCACAGCAGTAGCAATGTAAAGTCCTACAACTGGAGGATATGAGCAGAGTGCAGCCTTTTCTACCAGGTTTGCATGATGCTCAGCAATATTGACTGAATGTGTATGTTTTCTATTTCTGGATGTCTAACTCGTGTCTGAAACGTGGGTGGTCTGGTCGCACAAACAAGGTATGCATCACCATAATCTTTTGTGCAAAGCAGCACACTGCACAAGCACGAGCAATACATTCAAAAAAACAACAAAATTGCCTGACACAGACTCCCCGATGTCATCAACATACATGGGAAACGAATACCATGTCAGAGCTAACGTGAATTAACACCCCATACACAATTTTTGCTTTTTGTGATTCAAGAAATCCACTGATTTTTGCACTCATTTGCATAATATCCATGTTGAATGCCTGGAAACTACATGATCAGTAGCCGTGTAAGCTGGGCAACAGCACAGTAGCACTACTTTAAAGACACAAGGCAAGGTATTATTGTATCTGTTGTGACACTATACAATACTTCTCTTTTCAATTATGTTTCTGTTATTCATATTTAAAAGCTTTTGTGGCAAGTGCAGCACTGAGTTAACATGTGGTAAAAAATTATTTTAAATGTATACTATTACTCACTCACTATGCATTCCCACATCTGTAACTCAGGCTAACACTGGACATCACAAATCTGGTTGACATGAACGCCATGAAGCATAAGTGCTGCTATGATACAAGCATACAGACCATCCTCTTCTGTGATGTACAAGCACATACAAGCTTGTCCCAGAAGGACAACTTCTAATTCTGAATGCCAATAATCCATGACTGGATGTCTTCAGAGTACCCGCCAGGATCAAGCTAGTCATCTATGGGCTTTACCTAAGCCTTCAAAAGAAGAGTGGCACAAGAATGCATGCAAGCTTGTCCTAGGGCAACCTCTAGTCCTGAATGCCAATAATCCATGACTGGATGATTTCAGTCTACTTGCTGAGATCAAGTTAAATTCAGGCAAATCATTCAAAGGAAGAGTGGTGCACGATTGTCAGGATACACCCCTTAAAGTATGAGCTGAAGGCATGCCACCCAAATGTGATGTCTTCAGTTGAGGCTAATGACTGGTTTAGGCATCAGCTCATATATTGAAGATGAGCTTACCACCTCTAGGGTCTGGAGGGGGCTAGATAAACACTGGTTCTCTCTTGAGGAGGGTTCAGGCCTATATCTGCTCTCCAAGTGTTTGTCATTGTGCAGTGCTATGGGAAAGACTCTCTTCTGATACTACGCAGCCTGACTGAACTTCTGGCATTTGTGGGTTTCCTATGTCACTGTTTATTAGAGCCATGATAATTCTTTCCATGGCCTTGCATATGAAATTTGTCAGACATACAAGTCTGTAGTTACTCAGATCTGTGGAAGACCTCCCCACCTTGTGTAGGTGGATAACTGCTGCAGTTCTCCGTTTGTTTGGCAGTAAGCCTGTCTGAAGTACATCGTTAAATAGAGAATCTAACAGGCCTTACAGGTTATGCTTCATGCAACTCAGGAAGCATCCTGGATTATTATTAGGGCCCACTGAAGCAGTGTTCTTGGACATAGAAAACACAGTGAGAACCTGCTTCCTAGTGATAGTTAGTTGAGATATGTGGCGGTTATTTCCTAGGGGGTGACTGGTAGTGATGGGTGGGGTAAAACTGCAGCTGTATTTAACAGCCAGCAGATTTGTTATATCCTCTGGATACATATAGGTAGTTCCATTTACCATTAATTCTGCATGTTGGGTATTGCCTTTAAGGTTGCAGAAATAACTAAAGAAAGTCTTATAGTTGTCCCAAGCTTGGGAAGCTATTTTTATCTCAAATTTGGCCTTGTACCTGGTTAATTCCCCGAGTTGCTTGTTTGGATTGATGAGGGACTTTTTACCTTGCTGGGCTATGCCCTTCCTGTTTTTGGATATGAGCTTCTTTCTCTTTTGCTATTCATCAGATTTATACAGTGATTCCACCATAGTGGCTGGTTTTTGGAAGTTGTCCTATGTTTAGTTCAGGTAGAATTAGCTGTCCCTATGTAGCTAGTTACATTACTGCAGAGAATTCACATTGGCAGGTGTGTTCTTAGGGTTTTGGGGGATTGGAATTTTGCCAATTCAGACCAAAGGTACAGTGGATATAAAAAGTGTACACAACCCTGTTAAAATGCCAAGTTTTTGTGATATAAAAAAATGAGACCACAACAAATCATTTCAAATCTTTTCCCACCTTTAATCTGACCTATAACCTGTACAATTCAATTGAAAAACAAACAAATCTGTTGAGGGAAAAAATATATAAAAAAAACAAAAACATACAATACGCTGGTTGCATAAATGTGTACACCCTTAAACTAATACTTTGCTGTGTGTGCACACCCTTAAACTAATATTTTGTTGAAGCACCTTTTGATTACAGCATTCAATCTTCTTGGGTACACACCTGCCACCAATTAAAGAGACTATGATTAACCCCAAATAAAGTTCAGCTGTCCTAGTAGGATTTTTCTTACATTTACTCAGTTGGCTGCTACAGTAAAAGCCATAGGTTCGCAGAGAGCTTGCAAAGCACTAAAAGGGATCACATTGTTGAAAGGTATCAGTCAGAAGAAGGGTACAAAAAAATTTCCACATCATTGGATATACCATGGAACACAGTGAAGACAGTCATCAAAAAGTGGAGAAAATATGGGACAACAGTGACGTTGCAAAGAACTGGATGTCCCTCCAAAACTGATGAAAAGACAAGACGAAAACTGGTCAGGGAGGCTGCTAAGAGACCTACAGCAACACTGAAGGTGCTGCAGGAAGTTCTGGGAAGTACTGGTTGTGTACTACATATGAATATGGACTATGGGGTAGGATTGCAAGACAGAAGCTTTTCCTTACACAGAAAAACATTCAGGCCTGGCAAAAATTTGCAAAACAATACATCAAGTCTCCCAAAAGCATGTGGGAAAATATGTTATGGTCTGATGACACCAAGGTTGAACTTGTTGGCCACAATTCCAAAAGGTATGTTTGATGCAAAAACAACACTTCGCATCACCAAAAGAACACCATCCCCACAGTGAAGCACGGTGGTGGCAATATCATGCTTTGGGGTTGCTTTTCTTCAGCTGGAACTGGGGCTTTAGTCAAAGTAGAGGGAATTATGAACAGTTCCAAATACCAGTCACTTTTTGGCTCAAAACTTTCACGCGTCTGCTAGAAAGCTGAAGACGAAGAGGAATTTCACCTTTCAACATGACAATGACCTCAAGCATACATCCAAATCAACAAAAGAATCACCAGAAGAAAATTAAAGTTTTGGAATGGCCCAGCCAGAGCCCAGACTTAAATCCAATAGAAAATCTGTGGGGTGACTTGAAAAGGGCTGTGCACAAGATATGCCCTCGTAATCTGACAGATTTGGAGTGTTTTTGCAAGGAAGAGTGAGCAAATATTACCAAGTCAAGATGTGCCACGCTGATAGACTCCTACCCAAGAAGACTGAATGCTATAATTAAATCAAAAGGTGCCTCAACAAAGTATTAATTTAAGGGTGTGTACACACAACAAAGTATTAGTTTAAGGATGTGCACACTTATGCAACTAGCGTATTGTACGCTTTTTATTTTTTATATTTTTCCCCTAACAGATTTTTTTCAATTGAATTGTACAGGTAATAGGTCACATTAAAGGTGGGAAAAGTTTTGAAATGATTTACATGGTCTCATTTTTTTTATATCACAAAAAACTGGCATTTTAACAGGGGTGTATAAACTTTTTATATCCACTGTAGTTAGCCTTGGAATATATTTTTAAAGTGTTTCAGGGTTACCTGAGGTCCCAGGCTCAATATTTATTTCAAAGGAGACAGCACTGTGGTCCAACCTGACCAAGGAGGACAGTACACTATTTTAAATATGTTATATTTTATTTTGCCCTGTTGTCTCAACTTCCCCTTCCCCAGTGTCTATTACCTGTTCTAGTTTTGTTTCTTTATTTAACAACTGCTAACTTTGAGCTCCTTCTGTTTGCTCTAATTCACTTTGATTACTATGCCCTTTTTCATCTATAAATAAAGGGGCAATCAAAAGAAAAATAGTCATTACCCCAGCATTTTCTACAATTTGGTCTGCAATTCTCCCTTGAATGACTAAACTCTCCACATTGCTCACACCATCTTTTCTTATAATTCTGTACAAGATGTAACAAAATCAGCACCAGAAAAAGAAAACCTTTGCATTGTCACCACTATTTTATGTTTCCCCTTTATCCATTCACCACTATTACATCAGACATATGGTTGCATTTTGTACTTTTCTAATTCAGAGTTACTAATGCCTCCCAAGCACTTCTGCACAACTTTCTTTCAGACAATGCTTCTTTTATGTCCTGCATATGTTGACACACATTTCAAAAATGCTTTCAATTTATTTTCATTAATGTAGAAGTTCTAAACCATACTGACGTTTTCAATTTAACGTAAATATTTAAGTTTTGGTAAACGTACCCTTTCTTAACATTTTTTCATATCCATTTATAAACTGTTCTGCCAATAAAAAAGTTTCAAAAGTCTACTCACAAAAAGACTGAGTCACTAAACATAAGTAACAGTGGTGAAATAATACTTTCAAAAATAAAGTACCTGTCATGGGATTTTTCATTTTTTTGTTTAATTTTCATCACCAGTCTTCTCACTACTGGCCCCTGTTCTACACTCTTCTGCTGAATATTTTCTCTTTGTTTTCTACCTGTTGCTGTGTTTGAAACTGCCACTGCCACACATATCAGTCTTTGAACTGTCAAGCTGCAGTCTTCATTTTGTTCTTCTGCTTGGTCTTTTTCCACACTGCTTAGCCCTCATAGAGCACATACTCTTAAAATGTGCTAGTGCCAACCAGATGGATGTGTTCCCTCTTCAGTTCTCCCATCCTCCTTTGCTGCTGTTTCAGCTCAAATTACTCTCATTTTCCTTTCCAAACAACCTCTCAACTGCCACACTCTACTGCATCACCTCACATTCTCCTAGTTCATTCTGCTTCATTATTGACATTAATACTGGTGTTGCCAAGCCTCCTAAAGCCACAACCATGACTTCTGTGACACCACTCTTTCTTTTATTTTACATTTGTTTACTGAGGTAGTACACTCATTACAACTGACCATTTGCATGTATTGCCTAGGTCTCAACAGAAACAGCTTTTTCTTCCACAACAAAATCGTCCATGTTCACTGTAACATTTTCATTACCTTCCATCTCAGAATGAACTCAAGCTCTGGCAGCAGACCTCTGGTGCCAACTAGTAGCGCCAAAGAGTAGGGTGCTGTATTAGCATTTACATTCATTGTATACAATATAAAAGATTAATTATATCATCGTTTTTTAACATTCAAACCTGAAATTATATGCAACTTACCTCTACAAAATAACTAAAGAGTTACACTTCTTTCATTCTTTTTTCATTTATACTTACCCTGGATCCCCCACCCTTTCTTCCACAACCATCTACTTATTTCAGCTAATTTTAATGTCTTTTAGTAGAACAAATTCTCACATTTTTCCATAGCACCCATGTCACAAACAGTACTTTATCCCACTTATCAACATCACGTTTCTTTACTTCATCATACTTCCTGTATGTCACATTCATATTTATACATCTAAATCCTTCCCATCTACATTCATTTTTAAACCTTCCCCCAAATTCTTTATTCTTTTTAAAGATAAAAAAACAGTGTTTTGTTGTTTCTTCTTCTCTATAGTCATCACATTTTCTTTCCTCCAACACCCTATATTTCATATTCCATTTTACTGGTAACTTGTTTAATAAACTTCACCATAAAAAATCCTCTGCTTCATAAAATTTTCAGACCTTTCTCTTCTATCTTTGGGTTCCCTTTTTCACCTTCTTTTAATTCCCTCCATGGGGACACCATTCTTTCTAAAATCATAACATACCATTCTTTTCCCATCAACTTTGCTTATTTTTAACTTCCAATAGTTTCATTTTATTGTCGTATCTTTTTTCCACCCTGTCCATTCTCCTTTTCATTTCCATTTTCTTGCACATGCATTTTTATATTTTTCATATAGCATCTCACCTCTCATTACTTTTTGTTCTTCTTTTACCTTTCTCGTTACCTAAAATAAATTCATAGATGCTAAAAGATGCACCAATGGATTTTTTTTTAATTCAAACCACTTTCTTTTTTTGTTATAAATTTCTCTCATCTCATTGGGTTCAGCCTTGAACCCAAAACAAAGCTAAAAAAATCTAATAACTCTTTTCTTTTGAGTGGGCAACATATATAATCTAAACATGTTTCCCTAATACATAAATATTCAGCATGTTTTTTCTCTGAAATCATAAATAAAAAATCTGTTAGCTTGATGAAAAAGTTTTTTTTGTTAGAATATCTCTCTCCATTCACTTATTACAATTTCTTATTCACCAAATGTCACTCCCAAAAAGCTTTAACTCCTTTCTTGTGAAATATATTTCATTTATTTTTATCTTACCAAAACCCTTACACTAAATTTTATCTTTATTGCAACCTCACTTTTTCATCCCTTGTTTTTTTTTGTTATTAGAAATAAATCATCTGCATATGTTATACGGATTAACTTTATATTCTCGAAATACTGGAATGTTGAAATTCAGTATTTAGAAGCTATAAAGTCAAAAATTTAAAACCACGAATATTCAGAACCACGAAATTCAAAATCTTGCACACCAGAGATTTTGAATTTTGTGTTTCTACTCCACACACACACACACACACACACACACACACACACACACACACACACACACACACACACACCTTTTTTCCACACACAAACACAAATTCTCTACTACATAAAAAAGGGGGGCAAGCCCCCCACACCTTCCCACATAAATATTCTCACTCCGAGGTCACACTACATACAAACACACACAAACCACCACCACACAAGCTACATTCTCCTCACACACACACATCACAGCAACAAAACACACTGACGAACACCACAGCCCCTACCCAAAACCCTTAACAAACACACATACTTTCCTGAATCCATAACCACAGTGAAAGCTCAGAAGCGCGAAATTCAAAACCTCCGGTATTCGTGGTTTTGAATTTCGAGCTTCTGAGCTTTTGCTCCTCTCAGGATTCCACTTTATGTGCTCAAAATCCTGAATTTCGATATTTCAGTATTTCGAGCTTCTAAAGTGAATCCATGTTATACATATTGGTAATATAACATTTCTTTCCATCTCACATATTTCCTACCTCATTTTATGCATGCATGTCTGTATCACATTCATTACTAATAAAAATAATCATATTGGGCATTCCTGTTTTTACTCTTCTCAAAATTTATTTCCCACATCCATCCATTTATCAAAACTTCTATCCATGAATTTTCATAACTTTTTCATTACATTAATATATTTCCTATATCATATGCCTTCAAAATCTAACACACTGCTTTGTGGCTCGCCTTATCAAAGGTTTTAGCTAGATGCGATCATAGGAGGCTACTAGGCTATTGACCCCAAGGCCCTTATAAGCCTAGCCAAGAGTTTAGCCCATGTTTAGTCAAATCAACACCTGATGCTCCTGTCCAGCAGTGACATGAGTGGAATCCCAGGGATATATTTTCTGTTTCCTATCCAGTTATCCAGGTTACACTTAAAAAGGGGTAAAAAGGTACTCTGCTTGATGTGGAGAGGGAGTCTATTCCACAGATGGGGGAATCTCTGGGACACAAATCTGTCCCACCAACAAGTCTTGTTGATGTCACCTAAGAGGTTGAGGGCACACGTGTGTGTTACTCAAGTGGAACTTGACTTGCGGATATGCAGCAGTCCCATCAAGGTGGGGTCCGTGAACACCTTGTATGCCAGACAGGTCACCTCTGAGGAGTCTGTATGAAACCAAGTAGAGGGATAGGGCTTTTAGCCTATCTGTGTATGGTAGATGTTTGAGATCCTCTATTCTCCTGGTGAGGAACCTCTGTGGTCTCTCCAGCTGCTGCATGTGCTTTGTGAGGTACATGCCGAAAGGGAAGTTGTACTCGATAATGGGCCTTATAAGGGAAGAATACAGGGATGTTATGACCTCCTTGTCCCTGGATGAGATACCCTTACTTATGAAGTGGGCCATGTAGAAGGCTTTCCGTACACTGGAAGCAACATGGTGGTCAAAAGTCAGGTTGCTATCAATCTGGGTGCCCAAATCCCTCACGACTGATTGAGTGCGTTGGACGTTATTAATTTGATAATTTGTGGGGATGACACTCTCCCCAAAGAGGGATGATGATGCATTTTTTGGTATTCAGCTTGAGGACATGTTTCTGGCACCAGTCATTTGTCTGAGTGAGACCCTCTTGGAGGATGTCCACATCACTAGGGGAATTAATAACAGCACTCAGCTTGCAGTCATCTGCAAACCTGGTCAGCCATAGCCCACTGGTTTTGGTCTGCACCTCAGAAAAGTATATCCCAAATAACAGAGGCCCCAAGACCGAACCCTAGGGTATGCCGCTTGTTACAGGTCTACTGCTTGAGGTGGCTTCCCCTATTTTGACGTGGGTTCTACCAGTGAGCCAGTTTGGTACCCATCTGGTAACATATGGATTGATGCCTAGTTGAGAGAGTTTATCTATTAAGCCCGGGTGGGGAACAGTGCCAAAGGCTTTGGCCAGGTCTAGGTAGATGGTGTGCATTGTTTTCCCCTCTTCCATTGCTTTGGTGACAGTCTCAAAGACGTCAACCAAATTTAGCAGACATGACCTCCCCTTGACGAAGCCAAACTGTGTGGGATCATGTCCTTGCTGATGAGTTCCATGATAATCCGTTCCTTGGCCTTGCAGATCAGGCTAGTTAGGTTGATGGGTCTATAATTTCCCGGATCAGTGGACACTCCACCTTTGTGTAAAGGGATGACAGTGGCTGTCCTCCACTCAGCTGGGACGAAGCCAGTACTCAGGCTTTGGTTGAATAGAGTGCCTAGTGGTGCTGCAAGTTTCTGTCTGAGTTCACGTAGGATGCAGCCTGGGATGTTATCGGGTCCCATGGAGGCTGTATTTTTTGACTTTGAGAGAGCAGTGATGACCTGTTCTGTAGATATAAGGGGAAGAAGGGTAGGCAGTGAGGATGTCCTGATTTACTGATGGGTGGGACAGAGGGGTAAAGTTTTCACTAAATCTGTCCAGCCAGCAAGTTTGCTATATCTACGGCATCTGTATATGTGGTGTCCTTGACCACCAGTTCTGAACAGATCTGGGTGCTTCCTTTGAGGTTGCAGACATATGTGAAGAAGGCCTTATGATTGTCTCTAGTGGATGTGGCCAATTTGGACTCGAAGTTTGCTTTGGAAGATTTCACCAGTGCTCTTATGTGCTTGTTTAGGCTAAGGAGACATTGCTTCCAATTGGGCACCTGCTCCTTCTTGGTCAGCAATTTTTTTCCATTTGTTACAGAGTTTATTTATTGCAGATGTCTACCATACAGGTTTATTCTTCCTTGCAGAGGAAGGTTTAGTCCTGTCGGCTGAGCCTGATTCCATGCATCTATATAAATGCTCGTATAGTGCTTTGATGTAGTTTTGGATATTGGTGCCAGTTCCTACAGAGGGGGAGGGAACTGTGAAGTTGTTTATACCATCCCTCAGGAGGCTGTAATCAACTTTGGAGAAGTGTATGTCTGATCCTAGCTAGAGGGGGGTTGGGGGAGATGGTGACTTCAAAAGTGACCGCTTTGTGGTCGGATCTTACCAGGGAGGATGATAGTATAAGGATGCTGCAGTGGTTACTCATGTTGGTTAATACCAAGTCCAAGATATTATCACCCCATGTGGAGGTATCAACTAGTGGTTCCAAGGCATTTGCATTGACAAAATCAAGGAATCTCTGGGAATTTGTGCTCTGGCATGAGTAGCTCTTCCAGCTTATGTTTGGGAAGTTAAACCAGGATCAGGGTAAAGGGTTGAATCTTGATAGATTCGAAAAGGTCCAGACAGTCGGATTGGTCATCTTGATTTGGGGGCCAGTAGCAAGCTATGACTTGAATAGGGGTCTTGTCAATGGTTAACTGCACCTGGAGTGTCTCCTGTGTGTCATACTGTTTGACCAGCCTGGAGGTCTGTACGTCTTTAATGTATATAATGTATATTGAAACTCCACCTCCTTTGGCTTTATTGCCCACAGGTTGGGGTCTGAATGTATGATAGGATGATTAACCAGGTAAGGCTGGGGTGCTGTCCTCAGCTTTGAACCAGGTTTCTATGACTGCACAGATGTCAGCATTTTCCAGGGTTAGGAATGCTTGCAATGAGTGCAGTTTCATGTTTAGACTCCTAGCGTTTAGCAGCATGACCTTTAATTTGTGTTTTGTTGAAATTTTTATGTTGTTAGTTTTAACCTCATCACTTTTCCTAAAAAAAACACTATAGAGGAGGCAAGAGCCTTTGCCAGACACCTAAAGCCCAGGTGAGACACATGCAGGCCATCTCTGGCAAAGCATTGGGGTCTGTCGATCATATCTTTCCAGGCTGTCAGGTACTGGATCCCCCTGGAATGACACCAGAAACTAAGCCAACTGTTAAAGTCAATCATCTTTATTTTCTTTCAGTATCAACTCTAGTACTACTTTCACTATAATTAATATTTCTTTTGCCTCCCTTCCTTTTATATCATAAATCCCTTCTTGTACTACCTCATCCAAAACTTTCTCCACCCTTTTTTGTAGTATTTTCATAAATATTTTATAGCCAGTATTTCCAAGTGTTACAGGCCTTCAAAATTTTTGTATGTTTTCTTTCAACCTTTTTCCATATAAATTTAATCGCCCCACCATGTCTTCTTCCATTCATTAGTATATTTTCTTAATTCTCAATTTCCTTATAATACTCAAGTTATGCCATCTGATCCTGGCACTGACTGATTCTTACTTTCTTCTATTACCTACTCCATTTCTTCTACTGTCATATCATTTTCTAAAAATAATCATTCCTTTTCATATATCTGGCTATATTTATCTATATCTAGCTATATATATATATATATATATATATATATATATATATATATATATATGGGGTCTTGGACACATGCTCAACTAGAATATGTCTGAATCACAAAACATCGAACACACATACACGAAAGCGCTTAACATCGAAAAGCGCTTCCATGTATGTGTAGTTCAAAAAAAAAATCTAGTTTCTGTAGGGGGGCTTTGCCCCCCTGCACTCCCCACACCCCCCCTAATTGATTATTCTCACTCCGAGATCGCACTACAGTGGGGAAAAGGGAATTTTCCCTTACCCGCACTGTAGTCCGATCTACGAAACAGGCACACATACATGGAAGTGCTTGTCGATGTTAAGTGCTTTCATGTATGTGTGCTCGATGTTTTGTGATTCGGACATATGCTAGTCGAGCATGTGTCCGGATCCCATATATATATATATATATATATATATGTGTGTGTGTGTGTGTGTGTGTATGTGTGTGTGTGTGTGTACATGTGTTTGTGTGTATATATATATATATATATATACACACACACACACATACATACACTTTCCATTCTTCTTACCTATCCATTTCCTCTTTTTCATACATTTTTTTCTATAACATTTTCTATCACCTCCATAAAATCTTGCTTGCATTTCATGTCTCCTTTGCCACCTACAATATCATCCATCCTTCCTTCTCTTATTTTTATGTCTTTTCCTAATTAAGGGGAGGCATCTTTCCCTTCCTTTCAAAAAATATCTATGCCTAAATATCATTTTAACTTTTTCTCTAGTCTTACCATACATTTGTTTTTTCTACTTTCCACATTTTTACTTATTCCTTGTTCTGTCCCTCTCTCTCTCATGAATCACATTTTTTAAAATATTTCATCTTATTTGCTTTAGTCTTCTTTCCACTTCTAAATAGGGTCTATATCATATGAGCGAATTGCACAAATTGCGAACGCTCATAATATCGAACGACCTTGAAATTCCTATTGTGGGGGGCTGTGCCCCTCCCCACTAAATATATATTCCAACTCCGAGATCGCACTACAGTGAGGAAAGGGCAAATATCCTATTCTTCACTGTACCACGATCTCAGAAAAAGCACTCTGAGGTCCAGTACATTCGATATTATGAGTTTTCACAATTTGTGCGATTCACTCATATGATATAGTCCCTTCTAAATATATGTTATACCTCTCCTTTCACACCACCCACCACTGTGTCCATACCATCATATAATTTTTCCATAATATTTCTATCATTTCTTCCTCCTTTTTAAACTGTGCAGTTAATCTCTTTATTCCTTTACCCTCCTTTATTTCACCATCTTTCCCTATTCTTGCCCATACTGCTTTATGATCTGAAAACTCTGTCATTTGTATTCCCTATTAATTTCATCTTTAGAGTAAACCCTGTAATAAATTTCAGTCTTAAAAATCCTCTTTTCATATACCCGTTGGCTATTCTTTCCAACTTTTAAATGTCCACATTTTTATTTATTCCATTAACATCTTAATATTCTGTCTTATTTTTTATTTTCTTTCTTGCATTATAGTAAAAATTTTCTACTACCACTACTGACATATTTACTAATGCAAATGTTTTGATTTCTTCATACAACTGTTTTTCTCCATCATTTGTGTATAAGCATAAATCACTATTAATCCTATACACTGTTGTTTCATTCTCATAGTACGTATCACCACCATTGCTGGTATTACTTTTGATACATCTTAAATTCTTTCAAATTCTTTGAATGCTGAGAATGCAATCAGAGCCAAATAATCACTCTTCCAATCCAAAAAAAGAGAGGGATAAGAGGGACATCCTCTGCTCTGACCCATCCAGATCAGAGGCTGACAACAGAGCTGAGCTACTGACAGGCAAAGCACCGGGGAAGGAGATAGATTCAAAAAGTTTGATGTCAATACCTCTCCACAGGTCTCAGCTCTGAGGCTTCATCTCTGCGATACATCCTGATCTGACAAGTCAAGACAATAAGGGATACTTTTGGAGTCAAAGTCAAGAGGACTGCTGGCTCCCATGTCAGTGCTTTGAGAAGGCTCAGATCCATGGGCTTCAAATCAGAAAGTCAGACCGAAACAGGAGAAACCAATGGAAGGGCAGATGGACCTGTACCCTTGGATGGTGACAGGAGGACCCCAGTTGAATCTGCATCCAAAGGAACCTCCCACATCCTCTCAATGTCCACTTCTGTAAGACTCCTTGTCAAAAGAAAGGACCTTAAAGAAGTCACCAAAGGTGGTCTGGATAAATACCTCTTCTAAAGGGAGGGAGAATGGAGACTTGGACTCACAGACTCAAATGAGAAACAGGTAGGATGCATTGGACAATGGATCAGAGAGGTTTCTGCATCCAAACATTTAAGTGGTTTCAGTGGTTGACCCAAAACATCTGTAGGGTCTGGTGAATGCTTTCTGGATTTCTCCAAATTCTTTTCTATCTCCCCTCTCTCTTTTTCTGTTTTTTTTTTTTTTATTTTTTTTGCCTCTTTCTTTTCTTAAAATGGCTTTGGTTTCACGGTTTGAAATAATTTTCTTAAAATGGCTTTGGTTTCTCGGTTTGAAACAATCCCTGAAGAAAGAGGAGCAGAAGGTCCCACTTGGCAGGGAAGTAGGCTTTTCGAGACAAACTTGTCCCTGAAGCATACCTCTCAACCTGGAAACATCAAAATATGAAAAATAGGTACAAATATTAACATCTAATTTGCATACATAATTACGATGGAATTGTGAGATACCAAATTTCAAACACAAACTGAAGAACAAACAACCAAAATATAGCACCAGAGTCCTCCTGCAGCCATTCCAATATCCCATTACCTGGCTATTCCGCCCCATTTACCATAAACACTAATGTATGCATTCTGCTTTACTTCTACAATGATTTGGATTTTATTTTTAAATTTTACAGCACAACAATGCAGACATCTGGTAAACAAAGATATACTGTCTCACAATGAAAATAGGCTTGGCATTAAAACTTCTCTGCCCTTGAAACTCACATTCACTGAAACAGCATTGAAACCCAAACCACATCAAAAGAAAATGCATCTGGTTGAGTAGTGGATAAAAATTACATTTGGGCTGTTTTCAAACCATTGCCCCCTTCCACACAAAACAAGAAACATACTTGTGTTCTTTTCTTTGATACACCTTCCTGACTTTATTCAAATTATATTTCTTGTATACTACAACACACTTGTTAAACAATACTAACAATTATACCAGACAAAAAAGTAATCACTGTCAAATTGTTCTACATGTTGACTACGAGCAGGTACAATGATTTCAACTTCAATTTCCAAGTGTTTTGTTTGTGTGATTATGTGTTGGTCTATGTGAGACTGGAATTGTAGTGAGTGTGGTTTCCTTCTCTTCCTGACTGGTTGCCCAGTACTGAGTTGAGAGAGCTTAGCCTCCAGTTTGGCTATATGGTTGCATCTCTCACATGTGTTGGAATTTGTTGGGAGGAGGAGGAGGAGAGTATTCCAAAGCTACTCTAAGCTTTAATTTATTTCCTAAAAATTCTCCTAAAGAATTTCCCAATGTCCACTAAAGCTCAAGTAACTGTAACCTTACTCAAACAGTTCTGAAGCAGTATTTATATAGCACAACAAAATGTAACTGCTGCTGTACACAAGCAGAGTACTTATGCAGTTAATACCTTCACATGAAGCATCTAAATTACTACACATCTTATAAAATATAACACCTATCCATTACTGACCACAACAGCATATACTTCTTACTTACTTGGTAACAAATTAATAACCAATTCTTTCTTCAGTTTCCACATCAATGTAAAAAACTTCAGCTCAGCTTATCAGCCTTAACAATACCATCTGCCTTTAACTACACTGCATAGTACAAAAGTTGCTATTAAATCAATACCTTCACACATGGGTGCCATTAATACTCTCTAAAACATATTCCACCAGTTTACTGAAACCACATCATGTACACAGATTATCTTTGTACTTGGACTACAGTTCAGCTACAGACAATCATACAATATTCTTTGAACCTGGGTCAGGATTCTTCCCACCAAAGCACAGTTAGTAAATTTGCAATAACGTCATTCCTTCCAGACTTGAATGTCCTCATTATTTGCTTATTAATGACTGGAATTACTTAAATTACTGATTTATTTTCTTTTAACTACAACATGGCTGAAAAAGAATCATGTCCTTTAGTCCACTAACCAGTAAAATAAATACATCAAAATAAAAACTGCTCCACAAGGAGCAAGAGTAGTGCATGCTCCACACAGGAGCAAAAGTACTGCATACTACCACCAGGACTATAATGAAGTGGGGGTAGGGAAATAATGGAAAGACAACTACTTTTCAGAAATTTAAACAAGCTAGCAAGCTCAGTGTTGAAATATAGTACCGTTCATGGTTTAAATATGGCACCTTTCCAAGCCCTCAGCTATCTGGATGGAAACAGCAAGGCAACAGATATTCTACAAGAAACACTACAGAAACTTAACTGTCTGTATAAGAAGTATGTTTGGGAAATTAACAGTCTCCTTAAAAGGGAAAAGCTGCTGTGTTCTCGCCTGCACATTACTGCTTCACTACCAGAGAGGAAAGCATGTCTGCATATTTTTACAGTCAAATTGGTAAAATCAGCGAAAAAGGTTAACCCAGGAAGCTCAAAATATGAACAGGACAATAAAGTAAGAAAAATAATTTCAAACTCATTCTGTATAGATGTTTAACAGTTTAAGACGAAGGCTTTTATAATTCACCTTTCCTAACATCACGCCACAGCAAACCTTTGCAAGCAAAACAAAACCCACCCGAGTTGCTGAAAAAATGCACTTTTTTCTTTTCGACTTATCGCCATAAAATCTAATCCATTAGGGGTTGCCCGCCCGGTTGCTTGCTGCTGTATTCCGCGTGAGCTCTTGAGCTCAATTCCGACTGGCTGGTAGCAAACGGCACACTGGCGTCATCGCCGCCGTGATGACGTCAGTCCTATTGCGCGATTTAAAAACGGTAAATATGGTTGGGAGGTCTGCCCTGAAGCACTCTGGCACCAAAAGAGGCACACATTCTGCAATTATATCTAGGTGTGTTACCCCCAGGCAATATGGCCATAAACTGGACACTTCTTAAAACTGGCAACCTTGTCCAGCATAATGGAATATACAATACACCAGCAATGACTAAATGAAAGGGCTACAAAAAGCCCTACTACCTAGACACACACAAAAAAAAAAACTAAGAATAGAAACACTTCAAAATATATTAGCAATAATAGTATGGAAAATATTTATACATGTACTTGGGAGAATGAATGGTAAGAAATGTAAGAAGGGAGTTAGCTAAAAAATTAGCAGCAAGGATAGCTTAAAAACATGATAAAAAAATCACTTATGTCCTAAAAAGTCAGAGCCCTCAAAGACCACATCCTTCTGGATCAGGCTACAAATGAGATATTGATCTTCTGGGAAACAACGGGAATTATGGGTAGTGAAGGAGTCAAAGCCCTGGATCCAAATCTTCTGAAAGGTGCCAAAGTTGGATCCCGTCAGATCCAATAACCCAAAGGTTGACTCTGATGAAAACAGACATCAGATTCCTCTCTCACAGTTCACAATTACTGTATTTGCAATATAGTGCATTTTCCATGCTTAACATCCATTGTTAGTCAGACTTCCCAAGCTAAAAGTCCAAGCATTTCTTTCATCGCATATTTTAACGTCTGTTTCAACTCATGCTCATCCACATCTGAAGCCCTAAATTGCACATGTATTTTATTTTTTAGTTGTAGTCTCAAACTCTGAAATAAACATTCTTTCCGTAGTGCAACTGAATTTCTTTTTTCAGTCTCAATCAAAATTTTCCCACAAGTTAAAGCTTTCAAATGTCACTTTAAAAAACATTTCAGCTCCCAAATGAACTAATGCTCTTATGTCTTTTTTTATTTTTAACACTAAACCTTATAGGCAAAATAATATTATCCATAATATCATACCTGTTCTCAATGCCATCACTTTTTTTCTTTTTATTCTTACCATTGGTCACCTCTGTGGCTGCTGAGAAACTGCAAACATTTGCCCCCTCTGTTTCTTCTTCCACTCTTCTTTGCCTTGTTGCATATGCATAACTGCTTCTTTCTTGCAACAACAATAAAAAAAACCTGCTGCAGAGATGAAAACTGAAAATGGACTACTGTTGCTTGTAATTTCTAGTCTTTTTTCCTCCTGTAATATGCTCTCCACCATGTCACTCCATCAAGCTTCCTCTCCTTCCTTTGGCATTGCCTAGTTTACCAACTCTACTAACATTTGTTTCTCTAGTCCTCCACTTTCCAACTCTCTTACAGTTATTTTATTTCCATCTCCTTCCTTCAGTAAGTTTTCTCCTGCTCCTCTCTCCAGCTCTACTGCACTCTAATCCATTTTGGAATTTCTGAAACTGCAGTAGCAGCTCTAGAGAGTGTTTCACTTTCTCTTCTCCAAAGAGTAGGGGAAGCTGCCCGGCACCCAATCAAATTTCCTCTAGTCAATATGAATACCACCTCAGGTCTCCCTGAAAAGAGGACACTGGCCTAATGGAACTAACTCAGTCAACAACAGCAAAAGTACAATTGAAATATGTTTCACATTTAAAAGGGGCTGAGTACCACTTCCTCAGTCCCAATACCCTAGGCAAAGGCATGCTACTTTAGATAACTGTATATGTGTTAATCATCACTAATGTACATTCATCCACAAATTTCTGCAACTTCAAACTCTTGCTAAACAAGATCTGCTGATCTGTACAGCTCCAAACCAGGGCACCCCTGTCTCTTGTTAAGCAAACTTGACTAGCTAGCAGTAAAAGAATGTGATAGCAGTTCCCTGAACTCTTGTGTATGAGATGCTAACTATGCCAAACTTCAGCTTAAACTTTTTTTGGATCAGTCAAACTACTCAGTTAACAAATTTAAAAATAAATGAATACTATACAGAAAGAAAAGATCAACCGGAAGGCAAAGTAAATGCATTCAAAACTCAATATGGTACCTTATAAAATAACTTCATTCATGTCTGATCTACTCATTGCCCTCATTCCCCTACTACCTGTATAACTCCAATACTGCTGTACCTTGAAGTAGAGAAAATACTCCCAGGTATGGCAATCTCAACCCTGGTATGCATATAACAGCTTTCAAAATCTGACTTGCATTGGCAAGTTTCACATATTCAAAAGCCACGCAATTGTGGCTGATTTACTAGTGCTAATTTTTAAGCCAATAACTCTACTCCACTCTATAAAAAAAATTGCTGATAGCAGAAAGAGTCATTTGAAGATTAGGCTACTGCACCAAATTTACAATCCTCTGGAAATGTACGTAATAAGCAGCCCTGCAGACTGTTCCATCAGATACGACAGAAAAAGAGCACACAATAAGGAGTACTTGGATTCAGAGCTGACTTGTGTGGTACTAAACTAGCATTTCTTCTTCTTGTTGATAATGCCACTATGATCACAACCTTGCTTGTTCTACCCTTCAGCCTTGCTGCAATCCAATTCTTCAATTACAGTCCTTCTTCAAAACCCAGCAGGAAAAAAAAAAAAAAAATCTGAGGATACACATACTTTGGTCCTTCATGTTTTACTTTCCACTAAAAAATGGCAGGTTTTCTTGCATGGTTTACTGTATGTAGCATCACTGAGTTATTTTCATTGGTAAACAGTTACTTACTTTATTCCTAAGGGGTTTGTAAAACAGGATATTATGTCAGCCTGTATCTGGCTATGCTGGAACGATACTCTACTTTAGCATACTAAATTCTCATGTATTCTACCCACAAACAAACCAGAACATCCTGAGCCCTATACAATCATAAACATCTTACTGATATCAATGTCTTCTCCCATGACAGCAATCAATTCAAGATGCTTAAAGTCCATCAGACAGATACTATAAAGTTTAAGTTTTTTGTTTTGTATTTTAAAATAAAGTGTTGGATTTTATTTATTTATTTTACATAGCAACAGTGTCTTTTTTTCCTATGTATAGGCAGCCACGTTTTTTTTTTTTTACAACTAGGCCACTTTAAAAATGTTGGCGCAAAATGGTCATATGACTTCTTTTTGTATAAAATGGCTGAACGAATGGATTCTTGCTATCTGAAGAAGTCTTAGAATGCCTTAAAATGAAAGTGCTTATCAGTTTTACGTACTTGGATGCTTTTTAATGGAATTTTACATGAATAAAACAGCAGTGTAATTTATGATTACCAGCATCCGTGCCTCTTTTGTTCCTAACAGGTCAGTGGGTTGTTTTTGTTTTTTATTAAATACTATAAAGAGTACTGCTTAATTACAATCACTTCAGAATGTACCATAAATCCAAATGTAAATTCAACAGCCTCAAAATGAATTTTATAAGGATTACAGAAGATACCCTCAAAATATACATTCCAACAAAACAGTAAAAAGTCTTCAATTCAGCTGAGAGAAAAACAACCTAAGGAAGAGAGAACAGTACATATAAGTCACATAATACTTAAGTCCACAGTTAACAAAATGGCAGCTGTCAGCAGTTAGGGACCCGAAACAAGTCTTGATACAGTGACTCATATCATCCTATGGCTTTAAATTCTACTATTCTTTTAGATAAATGAACCATTATGAATGAGCTGAATGGTCCAATTTCTTTGTATATTACCAGTAAGAACAGTAGACAGTGAACTATAAGACGAAGAGCAGAAAAAGGCTCCTCTCTCAGAGTTGAAGACCAAATTACAATTGCAGTATTAATTTCTGAATGCTGGTACTGCAATAAATCTCCATATTGGCAACTGCCACATACCCTACCACAGTGGATCCAGGAAGTTGCCCCCTATGCCTCACCCTAGCTATGCTTCTGCTACCAGTAAAGTGTATGCATGTGTGTGTGCATGTGATGATATGAGGTATTGTGAGCTATGCCAGGAGAAGTAGGGCAGTAGATGTATGACACATGCCAGAACAGCTAGCTGGAATTTAGTAAAGAATTATATGTAATTTGAATATCAAACTGATATGTACAGATGCTTGTGTTAAAAATGGATTTGTAAAGTTTCTTGTGTTAAAAATGTACCAAGAGTGGATCCTGACTGCATTGTAACTGAATTAAATATATACATGTTAACAGAGGATAATGGAAGAGAAGAGGTTAAGCTTAGCTCCAGCTGACTTTGGAAGATAGTAAGAAATTAAATTACTGGGCCTAGGCCACAAAAGATGTTATCTCACAGTTTTGAATGAAACCGGAGGTGCAATGTCTGTAAGAAGCATGGTTTGTTAGTCTCTGTAGGAGGAGAAGTAGAAGTTTGTAATTGTTTTATGACTTCTAGAAGCTGCCCCACATCTGAGCAATGCTCTTGTGTGTGGCTTATTGACATGTAGGTGCTAAATTCTGGCAGTTTTTAGCAATTGGGGGTTGCATGGGAACCAGATGTCAGATGACCAGATGTATGTGATGTCATTCTGTACAGAAATAATGTTTTAATTACTAGGAAAGACAGATGTCTCAGGGCAGTCTGTTTCTTGGAACCTGACAAAGAAGGATCCCTCACTTACATCATCTTGCCTTGCTCTATTAACTAAGTACGAACAGTAATTTTCAAGACAAGTCAGGAACATATAGTGAGAATAATTAAGTATTGTTTTTCTGTAACTGTGTGAATCTTTCCAGCTGTGTTATTTTTAATATTTCCTGTGACTAAAACTCTGGTGTTTATTGTAAATAGATATTTCATATTTTCAAGTTCTTTTATTATTTATTAAATATATTTAAACTTTTCATTGTGGCTTGTCCTTCAGAAAATATTTTAACCTTTAAGAGTACTTGTATATTGGTGACACTCCTGAAGCCTGGCTGTTTGGTCAACATTAATATTCATTTCACTCAGTGTAATTGGGTACCCTTGCAAGATCCTTGTGTAGCTGGCTTTGTAGTGTCTGGTGGCAGCGGTAACTACCTTATAATCTGGCAGAATGGGGCACAGTGGGTAGATCTGTACCAGCCTTTTCCAGGTGTGTGTGTGTGTGTGTGTGTGTGTGTGTGTGTGTGTGTGTGTGTGAAAATTAAATCTCAGTGTGTGTGTGTCAGCTACTTGGAGCAGGGACACGAAACACTGGTTTTACAGAGGAGCTGGAGGACTTGACTTAGACACTCAGCTGAGGAATTAACCCTATAGCTGTGCTAGTGGGGAGCCTTACTGGGGCCCTTTGTTTGTGTGTCAGCTACTTGGAGCAGGAACATGAAGTATTGGTTTCACAGAGAGGAGCTGGAGGACTTGGCTTAGACACTCAGCTGAGGACTTAACCCTATAGCTGTGCTAGTGGGGAGCCTTACTGGGGCCATGCAGGGAGACAGATATAATGAAATCCAGACCCTGAGCTGATTGTGTTCACCTGTGTGCTTTTAAGGGAAATTGTGCTTTATGCAGAGATGCCTGCATCTGGAAATACTGAGTGTATCCATTTGTATTCCAAGTGAACGTCCCTATCCAGTGTCAATGGTGAGGATTCAGGCTCCTTGAATAATGGCCCAGACTATGGACATCACAGTGCATGTACTAATATTATATTATATTATATGGCTGCGGTGGTGCAGCGGTTAGCATTGTCACCTCACATCAAGAGGTTCTCCTGTTCGAGTCTCGGCTTGAGTGCCTTCTGTGTGGAGTCTGCATGCCCTCACCATGGTTGAGTGACGTCTAAAGACATGCAGGTAGGTGCATGCGTGAATGGGTGTGCCTTCCTTGAAGGTGGGCATTGGGCTGGCAATTCGTCACTCTAAAAATCCACTGGCAATTATTAGCGGACCGGAGTTCTGCTGTGGTGACCCCTAATCAGGAAAAGCCAAAAGAAGAATATTATATTATATTACATTATATTATATTATATTATATTATACTAACTAGATCATCCATCAGACAATTCACGTGTACATAAATTTATTAGGTAAGTCTGGGTATCATTTCAGCTGAACCAAATGTTTCACACAATTAGGAATTAGCACAACAGAGTAACAAAAATTAAGTCCAGCTTTAGTTAGTTCAAGAAGTAACCACACACTTTTGCGCTAAAAGCAGACAAAATGATGATTTACTACAACTGTAAACCATAACATTATAGTAAATGCCCTTAAGAATCATAACCTCCTCCCCCCTCAAGAAAACTTACTTCATTAAACAACACTTTCATGCAGAGAAACTGTAGGACTGGTACTGTAAAAGTTACTTCAGTGAAATGTAAGATCAAAACAACATATGCCCTACTCAGTTAAAATAAAAGAATGCAAAAAAAAGTTAGACAATGCAGGTCTAAATTACTTGACTCTAGCCCCATCATTGCAAATAATCCTGTGAGATTTAGATGTAGCCAAACATACCAAAGTGACTGTCAGCTGCAGAATGTCACATAAAGGAGATACAATGTGCTTAGCAAATGAACTATAAAACTGCAAAATTGTTTTACAAGAAACTGTATGTTAATATCTCTGTGTGGGATGTGTACTGTTATTTATGTGTATCTATAGTAGTTAGATGAACTGAACTACTGGGACCCCTAGACTTCAGTCTTAGGGCTCAGTCTAAAAAAAGATGTGAGAGGAGGTCAGCAAAGTACTGACCAAGGGGGAGGGATGGACAGATGCTGACTTGCATGAAGACATGAATGATCTGTCAAACAAGATAGATGAAGTGGCAGCAAGCAGGACCAGGAATGTGGCAGACAGAAATGTCCAGACAGGGGTTTGGCGGTCACACACTAAAACGTGCTGAATATAGTAACAGCCAGCATATAAAGACATGAGAGAAATAGGGAGTATAATTTCTGGCAATGGCAACTGACAAGGAAAAAATGCCCAATAATGACAAGTGTACTGGAGAGACCTAACAGAGAAACCAGCTCTATGAAACAGACAGTAGCAGTTAGTGCTGAAATGAAAATATACATCTCCGTGATCATACCTTTAAACTAAGATGAGAGGGAGGATGAAAGAGTCAGAAGAGAGAAGTAGTTGTTTAGGCAGTAGACAGAAGGCAACAGAGATGCAAAACATGGCAAAGAAACAAAAAAGGGTGACTTGGGGCATGGCTGGGAAGCATTAGTCTGAAAGAAGAAGAGGCTGGAGAGGAAGCGGGGAAGATGCAAGCAATGAGGTAAGATGGACAGTGCTAGCATCACAGAAACAAGGACAGTGAAAACAAGGGGTGGGATGCAGATATTCTTGAATACAGGATGTTCAAGAAAGTTAGAAGAGAGATGGGATGAAGTAGCAATCTTTGTAAAGGAATAATTCAGATGTGAGGTTTGAGAGAAAGAACAGCAAATCAAGAACACTATAAGGGAGTGGCTAGGGTTAGAACCTAGGTTACATATCCTGCAGTCACTTAAGGCAGAAGAAGGGGAAGAGTTATTGAACTGATCCAGTGCATCATCCCATAAGCAAATTAAGAAAGAAGCATAAGAGACTTGAAGAGAAAATAAAAGACTATGACAGAAGGCAGATATGAATCTGCAGAAGCGGACACGGAACTTCTAAACTTCAGGTTAGACAAGGTGCAAGAAGCTAGAGGTCTTGCATCATGACAGATTCAGCCCGATAATGCAGAAAGACACGGTTAGCCAGCAGTGACCACAACACTGTGTGGTTAAAGGAAGGGGAAAGAGTAAGCCTGCAAAGACAATGACTTGGTGTTTTAGAGGAGTAGATTATGCTGTGCTCGGAGATGGCTAATGATGAGTTAATGGACTGGGGACAAATAGACATAGAAAACTTACTAAAATAGGTCGGTGATTGGATACTGGGTTATGGATAAGGGTGTGAGAAAAAAGCAAATATAAAGAAGGCTGATATGACTACACAGAAATGTGACATTAGCAATGAGAACAAATGATATAGCCTACACAAGGTGGAAAGAAGGGGAAGTGAAATACAGGAGGCAGAGTACAAAAAGGCTAGCAGAAATGCAACAAAGCTGGCAATAGCAGCAGATGAAAATTTGAAAGGGAATAAGCAGAAGGGATCAAGAAGAGAATCAAGGGTATTATTAGGAACACAGCAGGAAGGAGCAAATCAGGGACAGAACTGGCCAGGGAGGGAGAGAGAGAGATCACAGATGACTGTGAAAATCAGTAGCAACTCAATTAAAACTGTGGTTCGTCTTCATAAAGGAAATCACAGGAAGGGTATCATGCCGGGATGGAGGTAGTGCAGGACTGGGCGAACAGTGTCAGCTACCAGACTAGAGATGAGGAAGAAAATGTCTGTTCTTGTGAATGATACAGTACAAAGACTGCATGAGCAACCAGAGTCCTCAGAAGACTGGCCAGTGTGCTGCTAGACCCCCCCCCCCACTTTGATGGAGATCTTCAACACAAGAACAGAACAACAGCCATGTAAAAAGTGGGTGGGAACAGAAAAACATGGAGAGCCTAAAGACCAATTAACTTAATAGCACTGGCAGGAAAAATCATGGAAATAATCCTGACAGGAAGGCATTTCTACAGGAGAATAATCTCTAAGAGAGCAACAAATGCTGGTTCATTTCCAAAAGGAGTTAATTAAACCCAATTCACTGAACTTGACAGAGGAGTGCCAGTATATGTGGTCTACTTGGACTTCAGCAAGACTTTTGAGTGGGTTACATACAGAGGACTGAAAGGAAAACTGAAAGGATTATGGGTAAAACCTCCAAACGAAACACCAAAAATGTCCAATAGCATCAACACACACTGTAGGCAGCTCAGAAAAAGTCTGACTGCAAAAGGCTGTATGAACAAGGCATCAAATGGTGCCAAAGGTTTATTAAATCCACATTACCACACTAAAATAGATAAGCACTTTCATCCTGAATAAATTAGACTGTTTCAGAACTAAACAGTGTTGAAACAAACTCACTTAAAAATATCCTCAACAACCCATAATCACAAAAAGGCTTACATTTAAAGATACAGAGACATAACATCCTGATGCTCACAACAGTCACAACCCTAAAATATAAAAATAACATACTGCACTAAAACAGCCTAAATCAATCTAATTATGTTAAAAAAACATTATATGATTTAAGTTTTAAAACTCTAGAAACCGATATTGTTTCAGTTGACCCAGGATGATTTTATGCATTTAGTTTAATTTGCCATTTTAACTCAGCCAATTCAATTAAATCCACCCATGGACCCCCCCCCCCAGGTCCTTCTTTATTATCCACGAAAAACAGCAAATCCTCCAGCTCCTCAAATGTTCAAAAAAACAAGGCAAATGAAGCAACAAATATTCCATTTTATGTAGGTAGAACCACAAGAGAATTATATCGGCGTATATATGAACACAAATATGCTATTCAAGTTGAGGATGAAAAGAATGCTATGAGTAAGCATTATAAAACCAAAAAATGTAAGGTTAACTTCAAATTGTTGGTATTAGAAAAGTTAAATGTTACAGTGTTTTATATGAACATAGAGGAAGAGTTAGGCTGGTTAAGAGTATTCATGGCAAGTTAGGCTAAATGCCTGTTTTCCCCCAGGTCTTAATAATAGGGAAGAATTTGTAATGTATTTAAAAAGGACAGGTTTTAAACATTAGTATTTATTTTATTTAATTATATTAGCTTTATGTATAGGATATGTGTGTTTTAAAAGTTTTATTTGACATTGCTTAGTAATCAATTAAGTGATGCTTTAGATCGATTGTCATGTGATCTACTGCTGATAGTATAAAAGATTGTTTTTATGTGAAAGTGTTGTCTGAAGAAGTCTCATTGGAAAGGAGTGGAGACGAAAGCGCTTACCTTGTGTGAAATAAATGGAATATTTGTTACTTCATTTGCCTTGTCCTTCTATATTATGTCCAACCCAAAAAATAAGAAAAAAAAATGACCATCCAACAGGGCACTATGTTCATATGGAGTATTATTCTTATTGTGATGAGCTATATTGTAAGAATGCTCATAAATACATTCCCTGAATTTCTACTTTGTCTTGCCCATATAAAAACATGGGCAACACTGACACCCAGCTAATCCCTTTGGCGTTACAGTTGCAATAAAACCTACTCTGAATACCAATTTGTTGACTATCACTGCTTCCCCCACTGATAAGCGTCTATACTGCGAACAAAAGGCACATTTATTGGTACCTCTTTGCTGAAATGAAGCCATAGTTTCCACAGTAACTTTAGATTCCAACACGTTTTTAAAAAAATCTTCCTTTTTGTAGATCACATGGGACTTATCATTAACAGTATCCAAAACCCCTTTATCATTTGAAAAAAAAAATCACCTAATTCTTCTCTGCTATTTTTCTGATTTGATCGCTATCAATACTAAAAGTCAAACTTAAAGAACACCTAGGAACTGTTTTATTCTTGATGATCCCAGCAACACCTAGGTCACCACTGCCATAAAGGAGTGGCTTGTAGAAAACTGCTTCCCTCTTTTTAATTACTTAATTTCTGACTGCATCAACCAAACTCAGGGGGAAGCCCCTGGTAAGAAACATCCATTTAAGTTCATCACACTCATCCAAAAACATATTAAATTCAGAAACCATTATGACTGTTCTAACATACTGTCCCTTAACTATGGCCTTTTTCTGAAACTCAGGGTGACAACTCGAATAGTGCAACATCACATTTGAATAAGTTGGCTTCCTGTTAATAGACGTAATTAACCCTGCCCCATCAGCTTTTACTTTCACTTCCACATCCAAATAACTGATGTTCAACTATCTTATAAATGTAAAACTCAAAAAAGATGTAGAGTTAATAAAATCCATAAAATGTACAAGGTCTTCCAAAGGGCCATCCCAAATTATAAAAATGTCATCCAAAAACTGTGTATACAATACCCCATCCTTGTTAATATGGTCTTTTGCGGTTGGTCCTTTTGTGAGATGCCTGTGGTGTGTATTGATGCCATTGGACATTTTTAGGATTATGCGTAGAACCAAAACAGAAGGACTGGAAAACTTCATGGCAGAATGACAGTACAGGAGAATTGTGGTGAGTGGACATCAGGCATTAAGAAAATGATTAGTGGAGTTCTGCAGGAGTCTGTGTTTTGTCCAGTACTCTTTAGTGTGCTTGCTTCAGATATAGCTGAGGGAAGACAGAAAAAGATCAACCTCTTTTCTGATGACACTAAGATAGGTACAGCACTGGAAAATGGAAGGATATGGAAAGCCTGAAAAGGTAGGTACAAAGCTGGCAGTGGAGGTTCAGCGCAAACAGCTGCACAGACCTGCATTTTGGCTACAACAACCCTGGTGTGAAGCATCAGTTGGTGGAGTAAAATTCATGCTAAAAAAGCAGGAAAAGAAACTGGGGTTGCTAACCACACCTAAAGTGGACCACAATGTGCACAGTCAAAGGGCTATGCCAGTAGCAAAACAGAATGCTGAGGACATATATGCAGAGGACAAACTCCAGAAGCAAAAGGATAATGCTTTCATGCACTGGACCCTAGCCAGACTACATCTTGAATAGTAAGTGCAGTTCTGGAGGACAGACAAAGCATTGGACATCAGCCTGCTGTAATGCATCCATAGAAAAGCCACCAGAAAGATCCAAGAGAATGAAAGGGAGGGGGTATGAGCAGAGGTTAGAGCTCTTCTCACATTTGACAAGAAAAGACAAGGAGAAATCATACTGATACACAAAATCACGTCAAAAAGATGTGAAGGGTTCATCCTGAATAGAAAGGACAGAAGAGTAAGGCAGAGGCAGAAGACTGCAGACACTAATTACTCCTTGGATCTCTGAAAATATTTATTCACAATGACAGATGTACATTCATGGAGAAATCTGCTGGAATGACAGGTGGAGAAACAATCCCCAGAAACATTCAAGACTGCATAGGACTGCTAAGGATATGTAGGAAAAGACTAAACAAAAAATAATACAAAAACTGAAAAATTGGAAAATATGTTTTATGGATATGGATAGCAAGATACACGCAGTAAAAATGTTTTTAGTCCGCTGTGGCGACCCCTAACCGGGAAAAGCCAAGAGAGAGAGAGTTTTACACACAGGTCAGGCATATTATTATCAACCAGAGGAGAAGTTGTTGATGGCAATTAATAAAGAGCTGAAAGATTTTATCCGGGAGGGGAAGATGGCAAGAATCAAGTGGGATAAGTTGATTCTTTTACTAGAACAAGGCGGTTTGGGATTACAAGATTTGAAGGGGTATTTCAAAACTTTACAGTTAAGGCTCCTGTACATAGCACAAGCAGGAAGTTATAATTCAAAGTGGAAAGGGATGATGATGAAATAGGAGGGAATCTCAAGAAACAAGGAGAGACTGGGATTTTAGATGCAGACCTTTTAAGGAGAATAACAATAATAACACATACTTTTATATTCATAAAATAGCAGAAAGTATTCTAAGAACTAAGCCAACAAGGGAATGGAGAAAGGAGATACTGCTGATAGGGATGTCTGCAATTAGGGATACAGACAATAGGCAACAGAGGGCTTTAATTTACTGGAGAAAACTGGCAAAATACTCAAGGTACTGAGAGCAAATAATTAGAAAGGGAAAGGTAACAGAATGGGAAGAGGCCAAGAATGTATTTGGATTGCAGGACAGAGACAGCCTTCCATATCAAGGACTGATATCAGAGTATAGGCAAAGAGAAATAAATGAGGGATTCTAAGTGAAAACCAGCACAGGTAGAGTTTTTAGGAGAATCTACAACATAAGTTGCTGTTAAAAAAGGAACAATTAGTAGAGCATATAAAATACTGCATGATAACTAGAAGACTCAATCAGAGGAGTTTAGAAAGGATTGGGAAGAGAGATTGAATAAACAAGTCACAAACAATGGGGGAATGTATGTATTTCTCCGAAATATGCAATTAAATCTAGAATATTTAGGATCTTTACTTGGAAGATTACACAGGTATTTTTATACCCCAAACAGAAGAATTTTTCCTCAGGTAGATAGCAAATGTTGGAGGTGTGATGGGGAAGAAAAAGGTAATTGGGAACATATTTTCTGGGAGTTTAATGAGTTGTCAGACTTTAAAAATTCCCTGCAGAATACTCTATAAGAAATGCTGGGGGAGCAAACTGGTATAACTAAGGAAATAATTTTTTGAGCTATTATACAGAATTGGTATTGCCTAAATATAGTAAGGCCTTGCTGAGTCTAATGACGGTGGCTGCCAAAAAAGCAATTTCTAGAAAATGGAAATCAAAGTTTAAACCAATTGTACTAGAAGTAGTGAATAGAGTAAGAGATAAAACAACTGTTAACTGAATCTTTAGAAAAGGTTAGGAGCAAGTTACATAGAAAAAAATGGGAATTGTGGGAACACTACATACAAAGGATGAATGGGGTTTAAAAGAAGGCAGGATTTGAATGAGCTATGTAATGTTTGACTGACAGTGATTGGCTAGATTATAAGTGATGTATAATGTTTGTAACTAAAATTATGTTAATATGCTTTGTTTTCATTTATATAAATGTAAGACTGCCTGTCATAAGTGATAATTTGACAAAGATGCTTCTTGTTTAAAAAAAAGACTGCAAGAAGAAAAGGGTAAAGACAATGAAGAAATATTGGGGAGATAGAACATTAAAGGCTTTTAAAAAGCAAAGCAGACTAGTCAGGCTTACTGCCTCCTCCTGCCAACAAGTAAGGGCAATGTAGCCAAGCTTTATGCTAGCAGAACAGCAATGCATTTTTATCAGTTTTATCAGTCAGCAGAAAGTGTCCGAGTTTATTGTGGCTAAGGAAAACTATAAGATGGTGGCCTGAAATGTTAGGCAAGATAATCCTTTTAAGTACACATCATCTCCCCTGTAAAAAAAAGAAAAAAGAAAAGAGAGCGATTTTCTTTTGATTTATGGTATGTTGCCAAAGCATTAGAAAAAGTAAACCTGAGATCCTATTTTACTACTTTTCAAGACTTACTGGACATATTAAAGTTGTTGTTTGTCTTTCGGCTTTTACTGGATATATTAAAGTAAGTTTTTAAAATGCTACATGTATGAATAAACTTCTCTACCTCAACTGCAAGCAGCTCTCTGTAATTTGGTTCACTGCCTGTGCATTAATCCAAATCTCAAGCAATTCATCTAGCAGTGCCATGAATACAAAGGCTATTAATGAAGTTTCTCTTGATTGTGTGCGCACATAAAAGAATCTGTCCTGTGTGGATAGTACTGAAGAGTTAACACTTTCATAATATTCTTTAAAAAAAAAATCTGTTATGAGACAATACTTTACAATGACAAACTCTTTTTGTTAGTTTTGGTAAAACAGTAAGTACAGAAATTTCTCCAGTGGCACAACAATCAATCTTTCTCTAAAAACAATAAGGTCTGTCAAAGCAACAACACAAAAATGTTTGTTGACCAGGCAGCTTTGCCTTCATATGAAATCAAATATAATGTACAAAAGGTGTACCTCCTCTCTCTCTGCACCTAATGTCTAAAGAGATTAGAAGTGGAGGAAACACAAGGCTCAGTGAAATGAATAATTATAATTTGTGTTGGGAACCACTTTATCATCATCATTTCCGTCGCTGATCCGACAGCTTGTAATTTCATACATCTGGTTTCATTTATTGAGTACTCACTTATCTTGCTTGTTCTTCCACTACCCTTTTGTTTTCTAGGACCCACCACTCACTCACTCCTGCATGTGCAGATGTGTAAACATTTATTTGATTAAAGCTATAAAGTTGAACAATAATACCATGTTAAAGATCAGGTTTTAATTTATACAGATTTTCAATAAATGCACACTGGTTTAAAGGAACTGTTGCTTAGACCCAGGATACTGTCATAAAACTCTTATCCATAAGATACTCTTAAAGACATGTGAAAACATGTTTTTTTTTTTTGAAAAAAATGACTTTATGGACACAGACTAAGACAATACACTGCCACTGTTAGAAGACTGTTGATTTATGAGACTGGTTTAAACATTAACAAAAATTATTCACTTTTTTATTAAACAGCATTTAAAATACTATTCTGCACTGTCTTCCTTTGCATATCATAAATGTCTGCCTAGCAAGGTATCTAAATGGCTAAAGAATTTGAAAAAAATGCTTTTACATGGAAAATAAAATAAATATGTTGCAATAAAAATAAACACTGTGCCACTTTTTAATTACATTAAACAAAGCAGAACTAATCAGAATTATTTTATAAAATTCCATTTGGGGGGAGTAATGCAGCAACAAAAGCATGGGCAAGTAATAGTATAATACAGTAGACACACACACACAAAATAAATATAAAAAAATCATTGTAAGGATTAGACCACACCTTGACCAAGGGGCATGAATGAGCTTGCATACACCTACCAAGACCACAACTAAGGCTGGCTCCTTGACACAGATGGGTGAAACCCTGACTATAACCCAAATGATTGGAATTCTGTTAGCAATAAGCATATGGAAGACTTAACCATAGAGAGTGGGAGAGAACAGCCGATACCAGCTTGACCATTCTGGTTGGAAGCGGACATCTGATCCACTGGAATGCTGTCTTTATGGTGAAACAGGTGTACACAGTACAGTATACTGGCCAGTGATGTGCTTGGCTCTGATTGGTTATTAAAATGCTTACAGGGGACTATACACTGCACATAATACACAGACTTGAGTACAAAGAGACAGCCTTCTCACTGGACATATGAAAATAATTTTTTAAAATGCTAAATATTATGAATAAACTTCTTAAGTTCATCTTTGCAAGCAGCTCTTGGCAATTTGGTTCACCGCCTGTGCCTTAATCCAAATCTCACACAATTCATCTGGCAGTGCCATGAATACAAAGGATATCAGTATTCAGAGACCTTGGCTACTAGGAGGACTGGCTAGAATTGAAACACTAAACAGCAGAGGGCCAATATGTTTCTTTCCTTCTACTGAGAGTGGAATTTTAAGTGCAGTACATTCTTACCAAGGACTAGAAACATACAGAGGTATTACCAGGGAGGTATCCATAGTGGTAAGCACATCACCCCAAACACTGAAAGCACATACACTTAGGAAAATATGAAGAAAACACATTTGTCTCAGAAAGGGATAAACTTACGCCAAAAGGTCTCACTTATACCATATGAAATATGAATCGTTGCAAGAAATTAAAATATCTAGTAGCTGGTTGTTAGGGATTAGGTCTTACCATAAACCTGCTCTGAGCTCTAGCTGAAAATGAAAGGTATGTAGCTGTATTGTGCAGGAGTAGGGTTACCCCTACATGAAAGTAGTAATGAGCAGTCAAGAGCAGACTGTGATGTAATTCAGTGGAGGTCTGCGGATAGGCATTATCCTCCACAAACCGAAAAACAATTACAAAATAAAAGTGAAACAAATTCTATTACTTTTCTTTCTGAAATTATGCAGCTCTTTCATACTACAATTATAAAAGTATTTACTGAGTCGACAAAACTGTAAAGATAAAACGAGGCTACAAACTTTACAGAAAAAGGGATAAGAACAATTCTGAGACCAGGAGAAAATAAAATCCTGGGAACAAGCCAAAAAGTAATACAACCTCCCAGACTGCAAAAAGGTTCTTATTTAAGGTGCTAACAAGACAGTTAATAAAGACCACCTTGATTACCAAAAAAGGGAAAACCTGGCCAAATATAACAGAAGGTAATAGAAAGGTTAGTTAAAATGAGGCAAGATAGGGTGGAGAATTCAGTCACCTACCCAGCGCAGAGTATAATTATTTTTAAAATGCCTATAATGAACAAGTATAAAAAATGGTGCGAG